>NC_136497.1:91520602-91525602 GCF_053919585.1 Euprymna scolopes
CAGAAATTAGGCTTTGTTTTCTTCAGCAATATAAAAGTGTATAGTTGTTACAGAATTGCTAGTTAGCACAAGAATTAAAAATTTACGAAACTGTATTATTCAAATAAGTTATTTAAAATGCAAAAAAGGATATTGTCGACGCTATTAAAAGGATGATAAATATGATCCAAAAAATGTACATTTTTATAGAAACTTATTGAGCGAGAAATACGAAATTAACGAACTATCTAGATAGATTTGTTTTGATTTTTTTTTTTTTTTTTTTTTTTTGCTTGTTTGTTTGTTTGTTTGTTTGTTTGCTTGTTCTTTGTTTCGTTTCTTAATTGATCTGCGGATTTGCATCCTTGATTGTACCTTTTTGTTCACTTTCAACTCAGACTGAATTTTGTCATTCGATAATATTCGAATTCATGGCCATCATGTTCAGTAGCCTTTTATTATCTAAATCACTTTTACGAACATTACACTTTTCAAATGTTCTTTCTTTTGAACTTTCCAAAGTACAAATATGTTTTATTGCTTAAGAGTTCGCTATCATACTCACGGACACTTTAATAGTCACTACTCGTAGTTATTAAAAGGAAAAGAAACGCACTCCATGATGAAACTCTAGTTATGAATGGTAAATAACATCACTGGCAAATTGTCCTACTTCTTGTCTGAAACTCTTTTCACGTTTCAGTTTCCCACTTATCGCGTTTTATGGTTTTGTAATATATGTATTTGTGTTTGGACGATTAATCAGAATCGGAACCGCGAATCGGAGAAGCCAGAACTTTTGGGGGTATCGGAGTCGATTTCGGGATCGGGAATATATGTGCCTATTTTCTGATGGCAACACCGATTCCTTTAATAACCTTGTTTATTTAAGTTTGTTCAGAACAAAATATTCTGCTACTAGTAGTAATCATAGAACAATAAATATTTATTGCTTTTACCAGTAAAACTAAAATCTATAGACCATCCTCTCTCACAAGTACGCTTTTATTTTTGATAAAATATATGAATTTTTAACATGAGTTTTTTTTACGGTAACTGGGAAAAATAAGAATATTATAGTTATATATTTATAGTTTTATAAAGAGACGGAATTGGAATCGGTAATTGTATCGGAATCGGGAATTTAGTACGAAATTGGTAATTGTATCGGAATCAGGAAAATGTGAATCGTTCCATCACTAATATATATATATATACACCACAGTGTATCACAAAAGTGAGTACACCCCTCACATTTCTTCAAATATTTAAGTATATCTCTTCATGGGACAACACTGGAAAACTGATTTTTTGACACAATGAAAAGTAGTCTGTCTGCAGCATATATAACAGAGTTAATTTATTTTCCCCTCGAAATAACTCAAAATACAACCATTAAAAGCTAAATCCCTGCCAAAAAAAGTAAGTATACTCCTAAGAAACTACACCCTTTACAAGTGAGTACAATCCTAAAAAAAACTACACCCCTAAATGTCTAAATTGAGTATTGCTTTTTCCCCTCCCTCCAAAATATCATGTTACTCATTAACCATGCCATGTGTTCATAGCGAGCAGTTGTATTCAAATTTGTAGTGCAGTTTTTAGACTCTCACTTACCAGTCACTTTAAGTTCCAACATGGCCCCACATGGCAAGAAAAACTCCCTGAAGATTAAAAAAAACATATTGTTGCGCTGCATAAATATTGCCAATGCTATAAGAAGATTGTTAACACGTTGAAACTTAGCAGCAGCACAGTGGCTAAGGTCATTTTAAAAAAGCAAGGTTTACTCGGAACAGTCCTCGGGTAGGTCATCCAAAGAAGTTGAGCGCACGTGCTGAGCGTTACATCAAAATGCTTTCTTTGAAAAATCGACGTAGGAGTACTAGTAGCATTGATGCAAAAACTAAAAATGTTGGGGCTCAGCTTGTTAGTGTTCAGTGTACACTGCACACTACATCAAATTGATGTACATGGCTGTCATCCCAGGAGGAAGCCTCTTTTGAAGATAATACACAAACAGTTTGCTGAAGACAAGTCAACAAAGACCATAGATTACTGTGAATTAAGTGCAACAGAGATACATACAATTTTTTTTTTAATATCTCTGTATTAAAGTGTTTGAAATGGCGAGTGAATGTTTTGTATTCGGTAGCATACCCCAACCCCAGTAAAAACCGCCAGATTGATAAGTTGAAAGATGTAAGTGAAAGATATATAAGGCGAAAGAGAGGAAAAGAGAGAATTAAATAAATAGAAAGAAATAATAACTGTATTAGAAAATGAAATACGGTAACAAAGATTATATAGAGTTTGGGGCAATTTATTTGGTAGATTGATACGCTGACCTCTGCGGTTGTGTGAAATGTTTTGTAGATGTTTTCAGTAGCAAAGAAAAATAGTTGGCAACGGTTCCTTTCATGTCGTTTGCTGTATGATCATTGGTGCCAGAATGTCTCTTTTACAAAACCTGAAAGAATCAATCATCTTGATTTTGACTGATGAAGACCTTTTACGATCGGTTACTTTTCTGTATTGATAACCGAGCCAAATATGAACTGGCTAAAATGTGTCTGTTGTTAATGTACCAATGGTCATACTCAATGGACACTAAGGAAACACCAAAAGTATCTCCATGCATTAGATTTTTTCTGTTCTTTGTTGATTTGGCCAAATCGATGTACGCACTAAATCGTCGTTTGACTTCATTAATGTGCATTCATTAAGGATCATAGAAAGTGCCTGGCATTATTGCAAAATATCTCCTTGAACCTATTGCTTATAATATTTTGCGGGAAGGGCTTTCATTATTGCTTTGGCTGTTGTGTTTTAAGAAAATTCGATATATTCTGATATATGCAACATCTTATTAACGTTTGACGTCACTCGGATCACAAAACATTATTTATTTGTTTAATGTTTCCGCCACGATTTTGTAAATATTGCATAATTATTTCAACACACGTAATCATGGTAAAAAAGGCGATGTTCCCCTGATTCTCAGTGGCAAAAAAAGTTTCCCAGATTTCTAGCATATATCGCTTCTTTCGATAACCATTCCAAATAAATTTGCGATTTTCGCAGTGGCTATGTATTCGTTTTATCCCCCCGATAAATACAGATGGGTTTATCTGGCATTATCTACTATTATCGGTACTATTTTGATTTTCTTCATCATCAAAATCCCTTTTAACTCTCTGGCTAGTTCTGTGCATTTGCTTCGTTTCACTTTTTCTTTCATACTCACCCTGTGGTCAGCTGGGACAGCAAAGTCTACGATTTGACAGGATTTCTCTTTCTTGTTAATTATTACGACATTTGGTATTCTTGCTTGGATGGGTTTGTCCGTCTGTATGTCCATGTCCCATAGGATTTTGTGGTTCTCGTTTTCGAGTGCTGTTGCGGGTTTATGCTTGTACCATTTGTCTGTATGCTCAAAATGCAGCCGTTTGCACAATTCCAAGTGCACTGCCCTCCCCACTTGATCATGCCTGTTTTTGTATTCCTTTTGGGTCAGTTTGCTGCATTCACTTACTATATGGTTTATCGTTTCGTCTCTTTGTCCACAGAGTCTGCATTTGCTGTTTTGTTTTTGTGTTTTATCGATCCTTGCTTTGATATGGTTGGTTCTTATCGAGTTATCTTGTGCTACGGTTATTAGGGATTCAGTTTCTCGGTTTATATGTCCTTTTCGCATCCATGTCCAGGTGTTTTCGTTATTCTCATCTTTTGTCATTCTTACGAATCTTCTGTGGAGTTGTTTCTCTTCCCATTTCTCTTTTCTCGTTTTGTAATTTGTGCCTCTGTTTTCTGTTTTGTTGGTTTTCTCCGTATCTCTCGCTGACATAATTATCCTTTCAGTATTTTGCATTATGTATTTTTCTAGTTCTTTTTTTGTGTCCGTCACACAGTCTTCTGTAGAGATCAGTCCTCTCCCGCCGTCTTTCCTTTTCAAGTAGAGTCTGTCAATATCATCCTTTTGGTGTAGTGCATTATTCATGGTCATGAGTTTCCTAGTTTTCTGGTCGAGCTGTCTCAGTTCTTCTTTTGCCCATCCTATAAACGGTCCAGAGTACCTCACTAGTGACACTGCCCATGTATTTATACCTTTTATTAGGTTTCTGCTATATAATTTAGTTTCCAGGAGTTTCCTTGTTCTCCTGAGGTATTCCTTTCCAACTTTCTCTTTCATTTCTGTTGTTTTGATGGTATCCGCTTCCAGTATTCCCAAGTATTTATAGTTGTCTTGTTCCCCTAGTGCCTTCATTTCTGTTTAGTTGGGTAGTTCCATGCCTTCTGTCGTTTCCAGTTTTCCCTTTTTTATAACTAGTAGTGTGCACTTTTCCATCCCAAATTCCATTTGGATATCTTGGCTGAAGATCCTGGTAGTGTTAATTAGTGTCTCTAGCTCCTTTTCGTATTGTTATTGTTATTATTGTTATTGTTATTATTGTTGTTATTATTATTATTGTTATTGTTATTATTGTTATTATTGGCTCACAGGGAGCTTTCACACAAGTCAGCGAACGATCTGATTGGTAACCTGTGGTGTTCTCTGGAAGCTGAGTGACAACAAGTCTCCCCAGACGTCCAGCTCTCTCCACCTCCTTCGATAGCATTTGCAAATGAATTTGCATCATCGCAACAGCCTCTTACCATTGATTTCTCGCTGGTAGTGGCCATTGGTTTATACTGGAATTTGAGTGACACTCAGCCTCCCCAAGGTCCCAGTTCTCTTTGCGCTTGTCCCGCCGAGGTCTGGTTGGCGCTCGCTCCTCGGTTTTTCAGTCCTTATTGACCCTTCTCGGCCCTTTGGTATCATTTTTTTGCGGGGGGGGGGTGAACGGTGATGAAACAATGGGGGGAATGCATAATGGGGTGTGTAGAACTTGTAAATATGCAGTTTCGGTGTTCTTCATTTCCTGTAATGCTTCTTCGTTATATTGTCTTATTATTCCTCTCTTTTTCCTCCTTTATGTCTTATTATCCTTCTTCTTTTATTTTGGTTTTATCATTATTCT
>NC_136497.1:91530602-91568102 GCF_053919585.1 Euprymna scolopes
GCTTGACTCTTACTCCTGATCTTAAATGGAACATCAAATCTGTTGCCAAGGTCGCTGGAAAAATGGTGAGATCTTTCTATCGATCCAGTAGATATCCCACTGCTGATGCAATTCTCTATCTATATAAGAGCCAGGTACGTCCAAAGATGGAATACTGTTGCAGAAGCTGCTAGAATCTGGGCAGGAGCTGCTAGAAAGGATTTGTCCTGCCTTGATAGAGTTCAAAATATACTTCGTAGCCTCGTAGATGGCCTTTTCTCTTCCCTGCAACCTCTATCTCACAGAAGAGATGTTGCGAGTATGTCTCTGATGTATCGTTATTTTCATGGAAAGTGTTCGACTGAGCTTCAGTCTATGGTCCCCTTTCGCCAAACTGTCACAAGAAACACTCGTCTAGCTGAAAACACTATCAATAATTCCCCCCACTCTTTTTCTGTGCCAAAACTTAAACATAGATTCCATGAACAAAGCTTCTTTTTAGAACTGCACGCCTGTAGAATTGTCTTCCGTTTTCCTGCTTTCCGGCTGACTATAATATGGTTGTCTTCAAGTCTAACGTAAACACGTTCTTGATGAGCCGTTCCATATAAGTTAACAAATTTACCGAATTGATTGCTATATTGTCCAATTTCTACTGTACACTCTTTAACCCTTATCCTCGAGTGGCCTCTTGGCCTTGATTATGTGGTGATGCCTGTGTAAAAAAAAATGTATAATTTCCGAAACAGTGTTCTATGGGAAACAACTGATGATCTCTGAAATAACATAAATACAGTTGTGAATTCAACGAAGCAAGTTGATTCAACGATTGTAGAATAACTGACTTACTGGCAAAAATAAATTTCTAGCAAAGGATTAAACAATGTTTTTTTTTTATATATATAGTTTTAAAATCGAGAAGATAAGAAGAAACCCCGCACAATGGAAAATTGTCATTTAAATGTAACTTTAGAACATTAATGCAACACAAATACAACAGGAACGCAATGGACTAGTTAGTATTTAGTAGCATAGCCCTTCTTCAAGTTGACAGCCTTCAATCATGTAGGCATTCCTTGAATTAGTCTGCGGCAATACGCCGATGAAAAAGCATCCCTGAACCGCCACCGCCTTGCAGCGTTTAAAATGTTCACCTAGAATTAAATTCTTCGTCCTTCCTTCGACGGACATACTGCCTACCATCACTGCCTAGCCTATTGAACTTACTTTCATTGCTAAAAATCACTTTAGCCCAATATGAAGAGTAATGATCTTCCTTATATCTGACGAAGTCCAGACAGTGCTTTCTGTTCTTTACAGAAATCATTGGCTTGCATCTTGCAACACAACCGCGCAAGTTAAATTCCTTCAATCTGTTCTTACCTACAGAAAGAGAGCACGTTTTAACACGATTGCACTGTTATTGGATTTGGGGAGCCGTTTTAAATCTGTTTCTGAGGCTGCGGATTTAAATAGCATTGTCTCATTATATATTAAAAAAAAACACACTACGACGATCAGATGTAGGGACATCACAACCACTGTCGGTGTTTTCGTGCTCTTTCCGTCATTCGTACCGTTCTTTCATCACATTTCAATCTGTGGCCGATTTCTCGATTGGATAAACGAGAAAGATTGAGATTAATGAGCTCCTGACGATCACTAAGAGAAAGTCGTGGCACATGGACAAAATGTTACGTTGTATAACCTGGAGCAACAACAATTACGATTAGAGATGCTCTGTTGCCTGTTAGTGGATATTTTAAACTGATTTAGGGGTGATAATTTAAGCTGTTTTTTTTCGCCGATATTTTCGAAAGTCACCTTCTTTTCGATTTTCTAGCCTTAATTTAAACGTACGTTACTTCCGGTTTGGCGGTGGTCGTAACAGCAGACATCAGTTTTTTTTTTTCACGTTATTTTCCTCCTTCGCAGTACGGGTTCCAGCCTGCTTTCCTTCTACTATGTTTGTTTGTTTTTTTTTTTTGCTCAGCACATACCTCCAAACACCCGGGCAACGCCGGGCACCCATTGTAGTATATATATATATATATAACAATTTCGAATTGTAAAAAAATTATAGTATTATAATAATTGATACTTGAAATTTTGTACTCCACAAATTAAAAAGTAAAAAAAAATCAAGTTCAAAAACCGCATTATTTTTAATAAAATACTAGAATACTTGTGACCCGTTGGGTTAGTTATGTTATAGGTAGCTATGGAATAGTAAGTATATAAAATTAATGTATAAACGTTCAAAAATTGAATGCAGCCTCGCGCGAAAACAAACATGACGACAAATGAAAACAATATGCAATTTCGCGTGCGCACAAAAGTTGAATTTACGTGCGTGCGCGAACACAAAAATGGTGATCATTGAAAACAGTACGGAGTACATTGGATAATAAAGGTCTTAACATCATTGCACTGAGTGTGTAATCCGTTTAAAAAATGAAAAATAAAAACGAAAAGAAAAAATACAAGGAGGAAGTGTGCATTGTGCAGGTCCATTCTAGTTTATCTTGTGTGTGTGTGTGTGTGTGTGTGTGTGTGTGTGTGTGTGTGTGTGTGTGTGTGTGTGTGTGTGTGTGTGTATGTGTGTGTATGTGTGTGTGTGTGTGTGTTAACAACCTTAAAAATATCAGGAAATAATAATTAACTGATTAAGTAATATTTAACGGTGAGACCTTTTCAAAGCAAATATTTTTTTTTAAATGAAAAGCCCCCCCTCACACACACACACACACGTTTTGAAGTGTTTCTACGTATTTTTAACATGTTTGTAACTTATGACACTCACCCCTCACCCCTCACCCCTCACCACTAAACCTGAAAAAAAAATGCTAATGATTGCATGTCTCCTTTTCCTGTAAAGAAGTGAGTGTTTATTTCCAGCCTCCTATATCTTAACTAAAAAAAAGAAAAGAGTTACGAAGACACTAGTGCTACAATTAAAAATTGTTTCCAAGAATTTATACTTCTGCAAACTAACGACTATTCTGCGATAAACGATGGACGTCCGGGGCGCGTATTGTCATGCGAGAATCGTTCCAAAAGTAAAGTGTCTTATTTTTTAACTCAAACATTTAAAGAGAGAGGAAGAATTTATTTTTTCTACTTAGTCATCACCATTCTCTATGAACTTTTGCCAAGAAATCAGTAGCATATATCTGCTTCTGAAGCACGCCAATGGCAGGGGTCGCTTTCTAAATGTCTCACATCGTCAATATCTGCAACATAAAATTGACGAACAAAGATGACTGCCGGAACAAACACACGACGTTAAGACTTCTATGGATATTTTTCTTCTTTCAGCATTATATGGTCATGCTTTTCTTTCTATTTAAGCAAATAATTTGTAATTTTTCTGAAAAGAATATGCGCGAAAACAGACGGTATTGACATAATAATAACTGTTTGTTTCTGCATAACGAAATGGATCTGTAAAAAATATACCGAAATTTTGACACTGTGGAGCAGAGGTTCTAAATGAAAAAAAAATATTTGGATCTTGGAATGTAACTGTACTGTTATCCTAATATATATATATATATATATATATATATATATATATATATATATATATATATATATATATAATTTAAATATGTTTCTCCGTGTATATATTGTACACGTGTCTTTGACTTTTTGCGTGTGTATACATTTTTTTTTTTTCAGAATATGATTGAAGGACATTCATTGAATATCAGGCACGCTTTTTTCACTTCGAACAATAGGGTTTAACGACTGTCGAAACCATTGATCTTTTTACTCGTTCTCGTTAACTCTTTCACTATCTCGTGTCTCGCTGAAGATAATCAGACACAAAAAGATCTGATTAACTCAGTAAGATAGACAAATATATCAAGGGACAGCACTTCAAACTGAGAGATAACAACAGATAGAAAGAGAGAGAGAGACAGACAGACAGATTATATAAGATATACATACACAGAGACCTACTAAATTGCTAGATATAAATATAGAAACGGGTATTATTATTTCATGTATCCGTATAAATTTTTAGTAATTAATGCTTTGATTTTTAGTATTTACATCACCAGAACTTCACGCATAAGTGGAGGTTAGTAGTAATTTTTGAATATATATATATATATATATATATATATATATATATATATTTGTGTGTGTGTGTGTGTGTGTGTGTGTGTGTGTGTGTGTGTGTGTGTGTGTGTGTGGCTATTAAGCTACAAATTTGTTTCTATTTCATTCTTATCCTTAGGAAGATAGATACAGATAGATCGATATATATATATATATATATATATATATATATATATATATACAGAGAGAGAGAGACCGACGGACAGACAGACAGACAGAGAGAAACAGATGGACGGACAGACAGACAGATGGGGAGGGAGAAAAATATGTAATTAGTGATTACTTTACGGTTTGGAATGTTTGAAATGAGATTGTATTTTTCTTATTACTTGGATTCATCGGACTACTGTTCTCATCTTCCATAACATTTCGATCTAGATATCCTTTGGATCTTCTTCAGGTGTATCTGGGTGAACTCGAGAATAATCCTGTAGGACTCTGGAATCTTCCCACCAAACTCAGGAATCTGCATGGAAGTTCGAACGGAACTTAATCCACAGAGGTAGCATGTTCTCGTTCCGTCAAGCATGGCATGGCTAGGTAGAAGTCCTATGTAATTAGCTACAGTATTTTTGAATCTCCAACCTCCAGGAATGTAAATTTCACCTATTAGTCTAGTTGCACGAGTCCTTGCAGACAGATTCGCGAGTTCGATAAGACACACTTAGAAAAATTTCAGAGATTACATCGACCTAAGCATTAAACTAACTTTTTTTTAATGTTATCTAGAACGTGATATACTATATATTTAAACAAGGAATTATTAATATAATAATAATAGGATGTGTATATATCAAATCTCTAAAGTCCTAAGTTTTGTACTGAAATAAAAACACACACACGCACGCGGGTGTGTGTTTTTATTTCTGTGCTGTACAATATGAGTACTTTAGAGAGAGAGTGTGTGTGTGTGTATATATATACATATATATATATATATATATATATAATATACATTTATAGACAAACACACACAAACACACACATATACACATATGTGTGTGTGTGTATGTGTGTGTGCAGCTAAAGAAATAGAAAAAGAGATAGGGTGGGGTAGTTTACGCACTCGGAGGGTGTGGCAGTATACGCTTGCGTTCTTACATCTACAAATGGAACTCTTTACCGATGATGCGCATGTTCGTTCTGACGAAAGTGTCACTGAGTGCAAATATCGCATTAAGGGCACAAGCCATGCATGGGCGAAAAAAAAGGGAGTTGGGGAGGAACAAGAGAAATCAGAACAAAGGTTGGATGCATACTTGACACGTTAGCTTATCTGCGAGACGCGCAGGCGCGCCACGAATGTAGGCAACTCCGTGCTTGCGTAGCTGACTGTATATCAGACTTAATGCTTGGAAAATCAGTCTTTAAGCGTTTATACCGTATTTTTGTTGGAATGAATTTGTTTCCTCACAAAATATGACTTGGTCAATTTTGGAGTGATCCAGTTCCTCTAAATTGTTTACTATCGATTGAGACAACCAAAACGTATTTCAGCTTAATTGACTGAAGACAGAATGGATGTAGTGCTAAGTCATATACTATTTTTTTTTATTTTAGTTGAATGACCAAGAAGTGCAACATGTTTAATATACGGCTTCAATGAAAACTTATGCCGTACATAAAAATCAGTCTCCCATTTACTTGTCTCGTCGCGAAGGCAGAGCTGGACACAAAGGTCACAAAGTCACTTTTAATCTCGCAACAATAAATTAACACCTAGAATTAAGAGTAATTAAGTACTCATGAATGCCAAAGTAGCTGGCATAACAAGTAAACGCTTATATAATATTTAACAACGTATGCATTCATGAATGTAGGAAGTGATAATTACAGCATGCATATTCGATATATGTAAATGAAAAGTCTGAATTAAATTATGTAGAATTACATATATATCCACATATATATCCACACACACATATATATATCCACACACACACAAATATATATATATATATATATATATATATATATATATATGGATAGATAGATATATAACAAATAAATGACAAAAGTCTTTATTCCAAATTTATGATGTTGACTATCTTACAATTAATTCCTTTAATTACGTTGAAATTCACAATTCTTGACAGCAACTGTTTCGTAGCGCAAAAACATTCATGTTTGTATATAAGGACCATGCAAAATGATCAGACACATTTGTAGGTTTTATAAAAGGCAAATAAAGTAAAGAAACAAAAAAGTGTTTTTATTTTCAAAAATTAAATATAATGCCATTTTGTTTTGGCCCCTTATGATGCCATTGTCTTTCGTTTCTTTTTCAGTTGCTGACATGAATTGGACTCATGAGCATCGCGCTGTCATTGCGGAAACGTTTATGAAAACAAACGAACCTGTAATTACAACCTAACGAGCGTTCAGTTTGCACTTCAATCTTGGTAAACATCATTCCGCACCAGCTCGAAACACGATCTTGTTATAAGTTACAAACTTCAGAGCTACTGGATCTACATTGAAACGAAAATCAACCAGCCGCCCTTGCACCGCCAGGACTCAGAAAATGTGACTGATTTCATTTTTAAAACGTTATAAAAGAGAGTGGCATTATATGTATTTTCGAAAATAAAAAAGAAACACTATTTTGTCCTCAGGTTTTTATTTCGATCTCAACTCGAATATTTTTTCTTTTTTTTACTTACAAAAAGTGAACTGTTTAGAAAAAACATACATGTCTCAGTTTCTGTATGAATTAAAATATAATATTTATGCGTATTTTTCGACAGGAAAATGCCGGGCAGCCTGCTAGTATATATATATATATATATATATATATATATATATATATATATATATATATATATATATATATATATATATACCGATTTCTTCTGCATCTACAGTTTGAATTGGCAAAAACGAATAGCTCGTAAACAAGTAATTCACACTCACCACTTATAGCACTCCCTAAAGTGTGTTTCACGCACGAAACTATGCGTACATTTATATCACTGTTTAAAACGTATTACATTTATCCCGGACAAACTGCTTCTCTCGAATACGTAGTTCAACAAGAAGGTAACAAAGAGTTTAAACAACACTCGTACAAAGTTCGTTCGTCAGTTGTGAAAACATAAAAATGTAATCCTGAAATAAATCAAAAAAGGTCCATATGTTTGTATACGATTATTTTCAGCAATAATATATATTTTTTTAGTTTTTGTACTTTATGATAATTGATTAATTATATAGAACAAATGTTGTTTCAAATGAAAGCAGAAGGTATGGAAACATGCACACACATACATAGGTCGCATAATTTTATTAGTGTCCATATGTGTACTTCTAATACCTCTCTCTCTTTCTCTTTCTCTTTCTCTTTCTCTTTCTCTCTCTCTCTCTCTCTCTGTATATACACATATGTAATATATGTAATAAGATATACACATAATGTATATAATATACATATATGTGTGTAATATATATATATGTGTGTAATATATATGTGTGTGTAATATATATATATATACGTGATGTATATATCTATATATATGTGTAATATATTTATATATGTATAACATATGTGTAATATATATAGATATGTAATATATGTGTGTTTGTAATATATAGATATAGATATAAATACATATGTGATATATATATGTAATATATATGTGGGTGTGTAATACATACATATATGCGTGTGTAATATACATATATATGTGTAATATATATATGCGTAATATATATATATATATATATATATATATATGTGTGTAATATATAGATATATATATATGCGTAATATATATGTATATATGTATAATATATACATTTGTGTGTAATACATATATATATGTGCAATATATATGTGTTATATATATGTATGTGTAATATATAAATTTGTGTGCAATATATATATATATGTGTGTGTTTGTAATATATATGTGTGTGTAATATATATATATATATATATATATATGGTTTTATCGAGCTTTTACATCTGGTTGAGATTACGTTATAAATATTAATTCTTTAATATTTATAATATACTTTAGTTTTACCATCTTGGATCATTTTGGTAAAGAATTAATATTTATAACGTAATCTCAACCAGATGTAAAAGCTCGATAAAACCAAATAGGAGATAGAGCTTATAATAAGAGCAAATAGTTAATAAAACATGTTAAAACCCACATTGAAAAAGAGTTAAAAACATATTTAATTTTAAAAGGAAACACTCAATATGTGGATAGTACTTAATCCGCGGAGTTTCGAAGAAATACTTTTTTATCATCATAGGGTAGGAATTAGCAAAATGCGGGATCGGATTTTGCTTGCAAAAGTATTTGGTGAAACTGCAAGTAAATCAAAGATCTTACTTGATAACAGAAAGTTAATCAGAGGGAATATGGTGAAGAAAGAGATGACTTCACGTGAATGGATAGTCTGGTGAAAGGTAAAGTGTCCAATGACGGTAAAATCCAAAAATGTAAATCCAAGAAAGTTAATTAAATTTCCATTCGCACAAGTAAAATCTAAGGAAATCGCGTAATTGGAAGATGGCCCAAAATAATTCCAAAGGCCGAAATCCGTGGAATAATTCAAAAATAGGTACTAGGAAAAATGGGAAACAGTTCCAATAATAATAATAATAATAATAATAATAATAATAATAATAATGATGATGATGATGATGATGATGATGAAATTCTTTCCCATTTTTCTTCTTGTACTTCACTTGCCACTGGTATTTAACAATGTCGGCTCAGGAGAGATGTGGTTGGAGATTACGCACCCCCTGCCATAAAAATGTCACGCGCAAGCAACCGTTCGTGGGTATCCATAGTCTGTCCAAGACTGAAGGAGCCTGCTTGCTGCTTTATATATATATATATATATATATATATATATATATATATATATATATATATATATATATCACAAATTTCGATACTAGCACGCTGCGCGGAGTTGCTCGGTGGTAACACACGCTTAGATATATCTAAGTTATGTAGATTTCCTATTTATTATTATAAAGCTAATTCTCTATTGATTATTATATTTTACACGATACATTGTAGTGATTTCAAAAGTTACAAAAATATGACTTAGATGTCATTAGCTAGACTCAAAACAAAAGCATTTTACTCTCTAATGGTAATCGCTTTTGCTCTGATCTTTAGACACATGCTTAAAACACATGCTTACAAAACTGGACAAAATACTGCAGTAAAATTTATAAATCTTTTTTGCGTATCTTTTTTGACCTCTTAGCAACTATTTTTCCGTAAAAAAAAATCGATTTTTTACCACAAGCTCAAATACCCATATATTAATTTTCCAGTCTGTAGACCAATAATTGACAAAATAGTTTGGTTCCACAGAGTTTTAATCATTTTTTCGTGATTTCAAAAGTTATATATATATATACATATATATATATATATATACATACATATATATATATATATATATATATATATATATATATATATATATATATATGATAGCAATGCATTAGGAAATCCATAGATTAAGGAAAGGACTTTAAATTTCGTGAATTCTTTGCTTCAAATAATAATTTTTTGTTTAAAAATACTATTTTTTTTACTGCAAAAAAGTAGATATAAATCATACAATTCAATATATACAGGTTTATATGTATGTGCGTTGTCTATATTTAGTCTTCATTATGAGCATAAAACGTTCTGATACGTGATTTGTCCAGTGTATTCTCTAAAGTGTTACTGAGTGTACACATATATTTGAACAGTTTATAAACATGATGTAAACAAGAGACGGATCGCTTTTCGGTCGGAACTCCTAAAATATTTCTTTCCATGCACTCTTTCCATGCGTTCCGAAATTACGGCTGCTTTCCCCCGAAAATGAATACGCCCAGGTATGAATCACACTAGACTACAATGCACTGTGGACTATGTCGCTGCATGAACATATATAAAGCTTCTATCCTATGCACTGCGATGGGTCATCAACAAGAGGAGGCAATTAATCAAATTGATTGAAAAATGGTCGATTTAACCGATTTTGATAACGATAAAAATATGAGAATGTGAAACATTCGTTGATCATTCCAATCCCGGGCAACGTTGTGTCTCATTGCTAGTTATAGCATACACCACAAGTTTTTGTAGAAGATCACAACGACTTAGAGATGTCAAGCACATTCGACCAACCTTCTCCTGAAGTATCCATAAATCAAATCAGTTACAAGATTAGAGATTGAACGAAATCCACGAAAGCCATACTGAACATTGCTAGAGAGGGCTAAACGTTCAGTAAAATAGAGAATCCTGCAATTGGCTGACTCTTCAAACACAAATAATAGAGATCAGACTGCACGGACGATACTTAATTTGCTTAGACCGATCACTAGTTTGTTTAAATAGGGAAAATAGGGAACGTTTTCCAACAAAATGTGAAGACAGAGACTGGATAATTTTGAGAAGCTAAAAGGAAGTTCAAGTGCACAATAAGAACGACAACAGGAACCGTATGAGAACCGGAAAGCTAAGACTACTTCGCTAGAAAGAAACCTTATCAACCATCTTCAGAGTGGCGATGATAGTCAAGATAGCGATCCGTTTTCGAAGGAAAATCTGAAAGAATAGCATTCGGATAATCATGAGAAGAATTGTTAACAATATTAATAGTAATGTTAATGTGAGAAAGTGGCTTACCGTTAAAGAGGCTACGCGTTTGTGCCTGCAGAGCACAAACTAAGAATCAAGATGGCGCCCGCATGCGTTTATGTGGAAAAAAGTCTCGTGGAATCTCGGGGAATCTCGGAGAATCTCGTACCCTGATTCCATAAATAACGAGGAAAGGAAAGCGGGAAGAGAGACGATTTTGAGTCACGGAAACGAACGAACGTGTGTAAAAGAAAGTGGTGAACGAAACAAACAACGACTCGGTTGAAAGTAGAGTTGTAACGAACACAGTTAATAACGATATTAATAACGATATTAAAAAGAATATTAATAATATACATCATGATATAAATAGCAATATTAAATATGGTACCGTTCAGTCTTCTCAGACTATGGGTACCCACTGAAGGGTCCCTGCGCATGAAATTATTGTTGCAAGGGTTTTGCAATCCCCGACCTCGCCTATCTTAAGTGCGCACTGTTTTAGTTCCAGTTGCAAGTATATATTAGTTCAGGACAACTGGAAACACTGTCGAGATAAACGGAGAGCACATGTAGTGCCTAGCGTTCCCAAATAGTCACCCATCTGTTACTAGCATGGCTAAACATTGCTTAACTTAAGGAATCTTATGAGAAATGATGTATCAACATTATTGTTCCGTACATACTAACAATCTTAAACAATAACAATATTAATAACAATATCAATAATACTATTTTTATCGTTATTAATAACAATATTATTGATATCAATAATGGTATTAATAACAATATTAATAATGATAATATTAATAATATTAATGATATAAATAACATAAATAATAACAATATTAATTACAAAAATAATAACTGGATTAAAATCATAATTGATGATATTAATTACGATATTACTAACAAAATATATAACGGTATGATTAAAAACATTAATAACATTAATAACGATATTTTTAACAATATTAATAACAATATTAACAATATTAATAACAATATTAATAATTTTAATAACATTGTTAATATAAATAGTAATAACAGTATTGTAAATTCTCCAAAAGTAACCAGAACCAACATTTTCAGATAATTTGCGAATCCTCTGAGAATAGCAAGCGCTACACTCAGAGATTTTTCTCTTTAAAGAAGTGCAAACTCTTTTGAAGGACTCCTTGGAAGCTTGATAACTATCTTGATGATAATGGTTTTATAAAAAATTGGTCAAGATGGGCAATTGCAGAAGCACAAACAGATGGAAACGGGGTAAGAGAAAGAAGTTGGTTTGAAACTTACCATGAGGCATGAAGGTGTCAAATCCAATAGAAACTCGGCATCCTTCTTAGTAGCAGGACTACGAGTTTTACACAAAATAGGACCTCATGGTGCGTCACATGCGAAAATGCAAAGAACATCCCAATTAGCATTCCTGCAGTGAAATGTCTTCCTGGGGAAAGGGTAATCAACAGAACTTAACTAATATGGTAACGATCGCAGACAAAAATCTACATTTAACAATATATTAAGCATACTTTTACAAAAAATCTTTAAATACAGGACGGATTTTTAAAACAGAACGATGAATTAGAGGGAGTTGTAATTAATTTGTTTTAGCAATTTATTTCCTACAATATTATTTTGAGATAAATGTGAATGCGATCATGCCACACACACACACATACACGCGCACACACACACACACAAACATATATATATATATATATATATATATATATATATATATATATATATATATGTGTGTGTGTGTGTGTGTGTGTGTGTGTGTGTGTGTGTGTGTGTGTGTGATGATACGCACATGTAAATGTGTGTGTGACATCCCCATATATATATATATATATATATATATATATATATATATATATATATATATATATATATATATATACGGCAATTAAGCTAGATAGAATCTTTATTTTAACCTGACGATTCCCTATGGGGATGAAACGCAGTAGATTCTTAGTAGCTTAATTGCTATATATTTTCATAACTAAAATTACACAACGCGCAGACACATACATACACACACGTACATACACACACACGCACACACGCACACACGCTCATATATATATATATATATTTATATATATATGTATATATATATATATATATATATATATATATACAAATTGAACCCAGCACGTATCTGTGTTAATCTTTTTGATCTCTACAGTTTGTTTCTTTGCTTTTACGCGTCTCCATTTTTAACATTATATATATATATATGTATATATATATATATGTATATATATATATATATATATATATGCGTGCGAGTCTGTCTGTCTGTTTGTGTGTTTGTGACATATTTTATTCTCTTGTAACCGCGTTAAGTGCACCGCTTATGTGTGTCTGCTCGAGTGTACGTTAATATGATTCCATTTCTAACGCAGCGAATCTGCAGACAGAAAGCAAGACAAAAAGCAACGAAAGAGGCAGACAGACAAAGTGAATCGCAGACAGAAAGAGAGAGAGAGAGAGAGAGGGAATAGTACATCATGTAAAAGAAACAACAAAATAAACACAGCTAGACAAGCAAATGTACGCACCACGATCACAACCCCCCCCCACTTCCATCTACATCTGATGCCCCATCCCATCATCTCTCCTCTTGGCCCAGCGTTGCCGTCTGCCCCTCCCCTTTCTTTAAACCAATTTTTTTTTATGTTCTTCGTCTTCTTCTTCCTTGCAGACTTTTTCACTAAGCTCCGGAGACCCACGCAACTATCTTGTATCGATTTCGGTGTGGGATCAAAGAGAAAATGCATTAAAATCAAATGTGAGATTTGTGGTATTCTATCGATCCATGGCTTCCCAACAAATAAGGTTGCCATAACCAGCACAAGCATCAAGTGAAAGAACCAACCGAGTTTCACAAATCATCACAACCATTTGAAGACTTCACATCTATATCAGTTTTAATGGCTATATTTTTTTTCTGCTGCATTGCGTTTGTTTTTTGTTTTGTTTTGTTTTTTTAATTGTTTCTTAATTTTTACCGTTTGTTTTTTGTTTTGTTTTGTTTGTTTTGTTTTGTTTTTTTTTTCACTTTCTTTTTCACTTTTCATTCTGCATTTTATTTATTTCTTTGTCGGAGAAAATAAAAGAGGTAGCAGTTAAAGTCATTTGCTTTTAAGTATATCTCGGTAGTTATTGTTTTTTTCACCACGTTTCGGCTAATTAAATCCCCTGGCCTTCTTCAGGAGGTTAACTGCGACTGGATAGGAATGCTAAGTCTTGTAACTGTATCCCTAATAAACACTGCCTTCCATCATGTTTTGGTCAACGTATCCTCTGACCTGCTTTTGGAAGGATTGAAACCGCTATCTTCAGACAATGCTTACCGGGAAACGTAGAGACTCAACGCCTCAATGCCAGAGGATGATTTGGCCGAAACGTAGTGAAACAACAACAACAACAACAACAACAACAACAATTATGAAGATGAGTGTAACAGTCCGCAAAAACTTGATTGCACAAATTATATAGCCTCATCTTAAAGGATTCCAGAAAATAAAATATATAATAATATATAACACGAAAAGGGTTGATATGCCGTAAAACAAAACAATCAAAACAACCAAATCTTTCTATTCACATTCGTTTATCGTTGCTCTACTTTCTTCGTCACTTCCTGTCACACTTCCTCACACTACTTCCTTTATTTTATTCCGTTTCCTTCTTTTTCTTTTCTCTCTTTCTTTGTTTCATTTCTTCTTTATCTCGTCTCCTCTTTTCGTCTCACTTTTACTTTAATACTTGTTTATCACTTGCGTATCACCCGTTTTCCCCTTTGCTTGTCGTTACAGATTTAATTCTTTCTATCTAGCAATCTATCTTTCGTCTTTCCCTCATTTCTCTAACCTCGTGTACTTGCCTAGCGATCATTTTCTTTCTTTTTTGTTTACATTTATTCTATAATGCATTCGCCATTTTTTCTAAATTGAGTCTTTCTCATTTTCCTTCCAATTCTTTTTCTACTTTTCCAGATGCTCTCATTTCCTTCTTCAAATGATATGAATTCACTCACCTTTAAACTTCTATATTTTTTTCTTTTCTTTCTTTTTACATGTAAATTTTAATTTTCTTTTCATTTAGTGTATTTAAGTTATGAGATTCTTGTCGCTCTACGGGATGCATTCTTTATAATAATAATAATAATAATAATAATAATAATAATAATAATAATAATAATAATAATAATATCACGATCATCATCACCATCATTATCATTATTATCATTATCATCATCTTCATCAACATCATCACAATCATCATTATTATTATTATTATTGTTGTTGTTGTTGTTATTATTATTATTATTATTATTATTATTATTATTATTATTATTATTATTATTATTATTATTATTATCGCCATTTTTTTATGTTGAACTTTTCTTGCCTCATTTAGATTCTGACATGCTTTTGAACTTACCGTGGAAATAATTCGAAATCTTCGTGGGCAAAAGAGATGACAACGGCATACAAATTGAAGTTAAAGTTACATAACATGAAAGTGAACTTCAATACAACAGAAGACCAATATCAAAGTTAACGAAAAACTGAATATAATGCAATTTTTCGAAATACTTTACAAAATACATTCAATATTTAAAACGGTTAAAAAATAAAGTAAAAACGAAACCAAATCATAAAAGCTACTTGCAATAAATATCTCGAAAAATTATAAATTATTAGACTCTATTCAACATATTAAATCCCAAAGCTAAGATTTAAAAAAACACATATGTGCTATATCGGCACAGAAGATGGTAATATCAAGGGAAGGTAACTATAAAATTAGAAAAGTAACTCAGAATCAGAATTACAGCAAAAACAATCAAATCAAATAAAACGAACACACACACACAGAGCTGTGAAACAGCGAAACAGTACTGTATGTAGATGACTATATATATATATATATATATATATATATATATATATATATATATATATATATATATATATATATATATATATATGTATGCATGTTTAATTGAACTGCAAAGCTAATCCCTGTTTGTTTCTCATGCGATTAGCTTTTTTTTCGATTTGCCGGGCCAATGTTCGAACGTTCTGTTCGAGTGTAAAAATAAATTTGCCATAGCCGCGAATGGTTTCGACTTCCATGAGTCGTCTTCAGGAGAATGATGAATTAAAAATTGCGTCTGGTGAATTTATTTAAAAAGTTTACTATTTCAATAAATTCATCAGACGCAATGTCAGTGTGTGTTGAGTGGTGTGGTGATAAGATATGTAGTATATATATATATATATATATATATATATATATATATATATATATATATATATATAGCCGTCTCACAGTGTAACCCGTGCCTCCCTATCATCAAAAGCCCTATTTATTCGCATAAACAAACCGACTATCAATTAGGCTCAATGTGTAGGAGAGGGTACAATCAACTGCTTTTAACGACTATAAACGATTTTAATCAAAACACACAATGGATAACATTAGATACATCCTTATAGCATTTAATTTTAATAAACCCTGTGTATCGCTTTATAGCAGGACAATATTTTTTCATTTTGATGGTGCTATGGAACGTGGAGAAGTGAAATTTGGTACACTTGAAGAGCATAACAAGGTAATTTATTGAATAATTTTGAAAGTTATGCTCATTTTACTAATTGATAATTGGTGGTAAGTTTAAGTGCGTATCACTTTATTACAGGTCACCCAAAATGCCTAGAAAAGGTCGATTGACAGCTAGTGAAAAGGTACGTGCTGTTGCAGGCATTGCAGCAGGTTTTTCTCTCATAGATCTTGCCAAGGAGCTTGGAAGAGATCGACAAACATTGTCTTCATTCGTTAAAAATCCAAACATCAAACCAAGGAAGGACAAAAACACAGAAAAGTCAGTTTCTGTTTTAGATGTTAGTAAAATTCGCCGTCAACTTATCAAGCAGCCGGGAATCAACGGTGCTGCTACATTTAATGAGGGTGGAATATCTTCCGTGTCCAGAAAAACACGCTGCAATGTCTTAAACGAAATCGCAAGAAGCATTAACCTCATAGCAAGATCTGTTTAAAATCAAACTCATGGGGAAAAACATTTGGCTTGTGTTCAGAAATATATGAAAACCAGCTTTGAAAATGTTTTCTTTTACCAATAAGGCCAGAGCAACCATTGATGGAACAGATGAGTGCACCAAAGTTTGGAGCCTCGTGGATTCCTTACGTCTCAGAACTAAGGAGCTGAGAAAATCATCGATGAGAACCCTTCTTTTTTTTTACAAGGTAATCACCTTTAACCAATGCCCGGAAGCCACTCGGGGATAAGGGTTGCCTTTTTGAGGCGTACGGGAGAGGTAGCTGATCATCCAATAAAATAATATGGTCTCGACTGAAAGAACAGGATTCCGTATCCATAATATAAAACATTTTTAAAATTCGTCAATTTTTTGAGGTACAAATGTCATTTTATTTGAAAGGAGGTCATGTAAAACTCTTGCCTTCCCCGCCTTTTCTTAACGATTACAATGCTGTTTATTTCAATTTGCGTTTTACAAATAAATTTGCAGCGTTCTAACTGCTTTTCGATTTTGGATTCATGGATAGCGTTTTCGCTTACAGCGTTCGCTTTTTTTAGGTTCGGTCCCGGCATAGGACATTATGTTATTTTTAATACGACAATAAGTTATCAGCAATTATTTTTAAAACATAAACACGTTTATTTTAGCTAAAAACTACTTTTTTGTTTTGCTGTTTTTAAAATTGAATTATTTTCAGTTTGTTTTATTTTGAAATATTTTATCTCCTATCTTTGAAGGAGGAATGAAAAAATTCCGAAGTTTATGGACTGTGATTAGATAACCACCCACCAAGTAACAAGGCCGTTAAAACGAACTATAAAGAATGGAGATGGGGTCAGGTACTTCTTTTTTTTTTTAGGGCGATTACATTTTCCTGTTTTTTCCATTTGTAAGTAGGATTACGGTATATTTCTTTTTGAAATAATCACATTAAATTAAAGTTATCAAAACCTCTCTCCATATTCTCGGATAGGAGTAAGAATATCGACGTTGCCCACGATAGAATTGACATATAGTAATGAAAAATTGCTAAATATTCTTAGTATAGCAGGTGCGTCCAAACGAAACTTTATTTCTCCTACTAATTATTTGTGGACCCAGGCAACACCGGGTATCCTTGCTTGTATATATATATATATATATATATATATATATATATATATATATATATATATATATATATATATATTACCACCATTCTTTCTTTGATACATGCTTAATTAAACAACAGCGACAATTCTGATCAATGCTTTGGATGAGAAAAAACTCATAATCAACCAAGCTGAATACGAAGGGGAGGACATATTAAAATGCTTTTGAAACGGTTTAATTGATTTTTCAATAAATTCGCCAATTTTAATGTTTTAATTGAGCAACAATAGCTGACAATAATAAATAAAACTCGAAATCTTATTGATCTTAAACTGACGATATAATGTTATTCTAATATTCAGTAATACAGGGTGGAACGATGGAATTATCACCATAAAAAAGACATGATTCCATTTCCATTTGATGAAAACCGGTTTCTTTTGTTCTGTTGTAGACCATCTACTAGTAGGCAAGTTGTGTTAAAATCCCAATTATTATGTATATTTACGTGTATTTTCATATATATATAATTATTAATGAATAAATGTATTTGATATGCATAGACATATATTTATATATATAATAAAAAATTACATCATCTTGCTTGTTTGAGCATTTAAACTGTCCATCCGGTTTGTGATTTCCGGTTTTAAAAGAATTCGTCTGCTGACCTATTTCATGGCCGCCCTGTCCTCAGTCCGATATAAAAGCCCTATTATGCTGCTATTTAAAGCATACACAAGGCCACCAATACTTTTGTTTTAACTAATTTTAACGTGTTTTCCTTACAAATAAATGCAATTTAACCTCCTCGAGTTAAAATAAAAACTGATTTAGATATAAATATACAACATATACCTATAATCGTATTTATAACAATATTTGCTATTTTTAGTAGCGCTCTGTGGATCCTGACGATTTTTTTCGGGCCTTACTTAAAAAATAGTTTCTCGTCAAGGAGGGAGAAGGAAAAAACTTGGTTTTAGTAGTGCTTTTAGTAGGGCCTTCCTTATTTTTATTAGTGCTTGCAATATTGCTGTGGAGGCTTGTGGAGTTTTATTTTATTTTTTTTTACTTAGCATTTAAAAGAAATGTTTTCTCAAGACAATAAAAGAGAATATAATCTCAAAATCATGTAAAAAAAATTTTTTAAAAAGTCGCAAAAAAAGAAAACGAAATAAAAATTATAATGGCGAGGGCTGCTTAAGGAGTGAACGTCAAATCAGGGCTGTAAATCGGTTCTTAAAATAGGGAATCGATTTACTAGAACGGTGTATGTAAAACTGAACCCCTTCAAAAACTTTAAATGTTAATCGTTTTCAATTATTTTATAATCTGACAGTTTAGTGTTCAATAATCCGCAGAAATAGTTGAAAAAAACACGAAAAGGAAAAATTGTAAAGGGTGCCGATTGCTCACGTTGATCTACATATTTTTTCTTTACCCAAGTTGTGCGTGATTAAAACTAGAACTTGAAAAAAAAACTACATTCTTTGTGTACAAAATGATTTATTTACGATTATTTTATTTTTATTTTTTATTGCAAGTTGGAATGTGTTTCTAATGTAAAAAAACTACTTGATCAATTCACATACTTTAAATGTTTTTTTACGACTAAACTCAGCTTTGCTTACCTACTAAAAAGAAATCAAAATCTACTTTTTTGGAGGGGGGGGCTAATATGTTTCAACAGCCTTTTAAAGATAATATAATAGAAGGGGTTTCATTTTAATAATTTAATGATTAAAATTTAACATTTTAGGGTTGGTGATCACTTTCCCATAAAAATTTAACGTAATATGAGACCCCACTTCTTGGCGACGTAGCAAGACATGTAATCGTTAGCATTTATTTAAACTTTGGTGGCAGTTCGAAACATTTATAAAAACTACGTTAGAATACTTCATATTTTTTTAAGATTTGCTTTGAAAAGATCTCACCGTTAAATATTACTTAATCAGTTAATTATTATTTCCTGATATTTTTAAGGCACACCCCTCACTTGTACTTTTTCTTTTCGTTTTATTTTTCAATTTTTTTCAACGAATTATACCCCTCTTTATAAAGGAGTTTTCATTTAATCTAAAGGCAATGATGTTAAGACTTTTATTATCCAATGTATTGTTTTCACTAGTTGTCATATTTGTTTTCCTGTGTGTATGCGTGCATTCAATTTTTGCGCGCGCACGAAATCACGTATTGTTTTCACTGGTCGCCACGTTTGTTTTCGCACGCGCATGCATTCAATTTTTGCACGTTTATACATTATTTTGGTATACTCACTTTCACTTATATACATTAATTCTGTATACTTACTATTCAATAGCTAGCTATAATATATACTTACTCAACGGGTGATCTAGTATATATATATATATATATATATATATATATACATACATACATATATATATATATATATATATATATATATATATAAATAATGGGACGATTCCAGTATTTTTCCTTATTCTGATACAATTATCGATCCTGATTCTGATTTTTTTCAATTTCTAAATATGTAGTTGCTTTTTTTTTTATTGATGAAGGCGGATTACCGCAAACCCCATGTAATGTGTGCATATATTTTCACAAACATAAAAATGCATCAGTTGGCGTTTATCTAGAGATTTTAGTTTCACTGGCAGTTTAATATCGATAAATATTTATCATTTTATCATTAAGACAACCTTTGGAAAAAGAAGTCTTAAATAAAAACACACGTCAACAATAAGAAGAATCGTTTTTTGGCATCGAAAAATAGACAAGCATTTTTTTCTGAATCCTATATCGATTCCGATACCACGAAATATGCCGATATTTCTATTCTTGATGTTGATTCTGATTCCGTTTAATCGTCCCAGCACTGATATATACAGGTTTCGTGTTTATAATCTTATCAGTATGGACTTACATAATCGTATCGCCAGTTAAACAATTTGGATCTGTAATCTAAATATTACGTACCGATGTTTCCAACCATCCGGCCAACGTGTCAATCACGTTTTAAAATGTGAAAGAAATGCGCTTTGCATTCTATGTGAACACAGGAACTCGGATTTAAAAAAAGAGTATTGATCTCCTAAAAGAAGAAAAACCTTGCAATATGCACAATTTTCGAATCTCCAATTTTAATATCGTTATTACTATCACAATATGGGTTTCCATGAAAGCAGATATATATTTTAGGACTTTTAAATATCTATAGAATTTTTTTTTCTGGAACCGGTACATCATATTACTTGATGCAATCATAATCGCCAAATAGTATTGTGTCAATTCATATGAGATATCGATAAAAAAAACAACATTATGTTCTATCGATATGTAAATGCTTAAAAGGTGTTCATATTAACACGGAAAATCATATTGAAATATTAATAACGTCAAAGATCAAAGGGCTACAAGTTCCAAAGGTGAATGCACGTGGATGTGATAGAATGTGGAAAACAGTGTGTAAAATGTTGGCGAACGGATAAATGATTCACCTTCAATTTAGCAGAGAGGGATAAATAGATGAATATGTACACACATAAATGCACACACAAACATACACACAGACACAAACACACACAGGCACAATATATATATATATATATATATATATATATATATATATATATATATATATATATATATATATATATATATATATATATAACACGGAAATTACATAATTGTCGTGTTATATTTTTATGTTATTGCTCTGTTTACCACATTGAGCCCTCGTACCCGGATTTCCTCCTGGAATTATTCCATTATAACACTATATATATATATATATATATATATATATATATATATATATATATATATATACACCTCTGATCAAAAATTTAAGGCCACTAAGAATATTTAAAAAGAAACTTTTTTTTAAGGATAGATTTTAAACGCTTCCGATTAAGGTTACTTACTAAAAGGTTATGGAAACAAAAGGTACATTCCAAAAATTGTATTTAAAAATTTGCATTTTTATTAAATTAGGCTTTTTATACAGAATCAAAATTATATAGGAATGCGCGGAATCAGGACATCCTCACCTTTGAAAGCCCCCGTCAAAATTGTGACTCCTACTAGGTTAGACATTAATTTTTTACTAAAAGACATGTGCGTTCACAAAGCTTGGGCTGGTTAGTATTTCGCAACATTATGATTGGCACGTCAATTTTAAATTGCAGTACCTGTGGTAGCATCCATGCAAATCTATAGAATTCAAAAATTCTGTTGGATAGTTGATTGCTTCGTCTGCTTAAACAACAGTGTCGACGGAGTTGTATGTGACTAACTCACCAGGAATGTTCAGTATTCCATGAACATCTTTGGCGCAGGAATAGCTCGTTCACTAAGCAACTGAAATTCTTAAAGTTAATTTGGATGTCCGGAAATACTTTTTTAATGAATTCTTCCTATGTTGTCACTTACTTACAGAAGTTTTGTGGCAATGAAATTCGCCCTGAGATAAGATTAGCCGGCAATTTTCTATCCCCAATTTCCAGCAATTGATTTGAAAATAACTCTGTAGATTGATCGTTTTGCTGCTGGAAACGCAGATGTAATGTCCTCACATGTCGCCAAAATATTTGAGGCAAGCATTTAGTTAATCTGCTGGTGTTGATCAAGGAATTATAAGTAATGTTTGCTTGATTCCCAAATAGTCGGTCTTTTATGTATTGAAAATGTTGCACATGGGAGTTTCCATAAATTGCATATTTAATGGTAATTTTAAAGCCGAAAGAGCAGTTCTTACACCTGGCAGTAATGTTGCAGCTATTCCAAATGATGCAAAAGCTAAGGCTAATGTGGACGAATAGTTGCCAAAATTAATTTAAGAAGGTTTTACTAGTTCCTCCTGGCGCATCTAAAAAAAAAAAATTCTCCCATCTCATTATTGACCATCTGGATTACTTTGTTGTAAATGTCGTTTTTCTTAGGTGTTATTTTATTTTTTTATTTTTGAATGAATGTACAACAAAAGATCGTCTGTGTTGTAAGTTTGTTCCTGACACAGTTCTACATACATCAAAGTTGCAGCAGATGATGTCATTCCCAATTGAGTGTGAATTTTGTTTGCAATTTCTAAGCACAAATTCTCAACCCATATCAATGCCTCATTATAGATTTCTGCTGTAAAATCTAGGTAGTTATTTGCATTTTCATTGCGTCTTTGATGTAAACTGTCTTCGGCTATGTGTGATTTATATTTCTCCCATAAATCTATTGGGGATGAAGAGGAGCAAGTTGTCAATACGATGGCAAACAATGCACGAATTGGAATCGGATGCGATGTGTTACATGCATTATTAATGCATTCATCTCAGTGTCCGTCATTCTCCAATAAATTCAGAGAATATGCACTGCGAAAAGTAGCATGTGTAACACCATTTACAATTTTTAAGTGCTGGAAAGACGTTGGACCAGGGACATTTACCAACAGCATACGATGAAAAAAAAACATTCATCTTGTTTGGGATGAATAATATACAGTCGGCCTATTGTGTTTTCTTTGAATATTCCAGGGTGTCCGTCTACTCTATCTCCTCGTTTGCGTCGTTCAAATAATTTTCTACTCCTATTCCATGTGTAATACATGGGCACTTCCGAATAGAGCAGAGTTGATGCAAATGCATCATTTTGACATAACGTGGAAACAATCGTTAATGTTGTCGCCGCTGAATTAAGAGCTATTTGTTGCACATTTGAAGCTGTAAAGTAAACGCGTTGTCCATTTTCTAACTGTACTGATAAGTGAACAACAGCCAGACTTCGTTCATGTATGGGAAATGAAAGAATTCGCCATACAGCTTCACTACTGCTTATGTATCTTCCAGCTGTAAACTGCAATTTCATCTATATGTATTCTTGCGTTCCTATCATTTCTTTGAGTTTCCAAACTAAAAAAACTGCCATATCGATGCCTTTATTCACATACTTGCAAATGTATTTGATGGCCTTAACCGAGTTACAGTATTCCACATTAATGTGCGATTTGTGGCCTTTTGATAACAAAGGGGAATATAGAACATTTGTATGATTATTAATTTACCGCCATTTTCTGCTGACCTTCTTCTGTATAAAGGATATCCATCATTTCCTGTAACTGTGTCTGATAGCAATGCCCATGGATATCGCTTGAAGCATTTTCCATCTTTCATGCATGGTAAATTTGGATTCAATATACCACAAGGTGCATGTATCATATTTTTTGTCACAACTTCATAGAAATCTTTATCAATGTCAACATCGGGTATTTCAGCACATATTACATTGTTGATTTGATCTGGACTAATTTTGTTATAGGGCCAGATATGTATGTGTGAGTGTGGTAATCATCTCTTTTGCCATTCCACCGAATATATCCTGCATCACATAGACCCAAATACTTTATGTTTAACGATGAAATCTAATAGTGATGTCAGCTTTTGTTTGAAAACACGTGCTGTAATACCATGCCGATGTAATGAACAGGCCAAGGAACTAATACTGACGAACATATGCAAAAGCATCGTGCGTGCACTCATGTATATGACGTGAACTACCTGAATATGAAGATAGTAAAATAGTAAAAGTGTTCTAACGTTGATTGTATTATCATCAATTTCAACTGCATCTCGCAAATGAACATATTCTTCAGAGCGAATTTTGAACTAATTCAAACGTATGAATAGCAAACGTTCAGATTCAATTTTTGCGTACATGTCTTCGATGTATTGTTGGGACAATTGTCGACATTTCAGAATGTGATTGGTTTCATTTTCCCTGAATCATTAATCGGTATGAATAATAGTTCATTGCGCCGCATTGTTTATTTGTTTCTTCGCTACTAACTAGATTTACCATGTTAACATTGAAATGATATCCATCAGCACCATCCCCAAAATCATTGGATATTGCAGAGCATCATAGCATCGATGAGTTTCTGCAATGTTTGTCAATTGATTCATTTCTCCTATGAAGGACAATATCCTTAGGTTTTAATTGATCTCCAACTATAGCAATTGCCATTTGATCTATAGTTGGAGCATTGAATCTTCGACGTATTCTTCAACAGAAGCTTTGTCAGCACGAATGACAATCTTGTTTGTATCAGATGGCATCATTTCAATTGCAGTTTTGAATAAAAGCACTAAATTGTTTGTTTTTTTATTATGGAACAGCTCTTGTAGTTGGAAAACAATGAACCTTCTGGTGCCAGCCGAAATTCCACAGCGCGCATTCAGTTCATCATTGTTATCACCGATGAAATACATACGTAGGAATTTATGATGACCATCTGGGAACGGAAGCACATATCCAACTTTATGGTAAATTTGTGCTTTTGCTTTAACTGCATGAATTGAGCTGTAATGATTTCTGCAGCGAACGACGTCATTTGGACGCATTAGTTGTATTTCCTGATGTTCGATAGAAAATATGTTGATTCAGCAGTATATCCAGCAAGCAAAGTTTTCAGGATTCTGGTGGTTCATCAAGTTTCTCCCTTAAATTTCAGAGCCGTGCAATAGGGACGCACTTCAGTAATAGTGCCGATGTGAACATGGCAACTCAAACTATAATCATCAGGATTATAGTGGAATGCAAGCCGATCCTAATTCCGGGATTGTTGAGCATGGCGTCGTGTTTGGCGCTGATCTGCAGTTTCTCGGTGACGTCTTTCAGCATGTCTCAACCTCTCACGCTCATTCCGTTGAGATCGAAGCAGATCTGTAGAGGCACTACGGGATTGTTGTACCCGTAATTGTGCCTCTTCAATTCTGGCGGCACGTCGCTCTGCTGCTTCATTGGCACGTATCTGAATCATACTTTGTCTGCTCCGCTCGTTTTCTGATGCTCGTTGGTCAGAATTTTGACTGGCAACTAATCGCCGCCTTAATTCGGCACTTCGAGTACGACGACCTAAGTGTGATCTGCTGCGGGGCATTTTAACGATAAAAAAAATATAACGACCAAAGTACTTACCAATAACGTCTTATAAACTTTAATAGGAAACAGAATAATTGTTTTAATAGACCAAAGGAACATCAACAATGGAAAACAAAAGTGGAAATTTATCTGTGTAGGCGAAGAAAGTAATAGGGAAAGTCCTGGTCCTAAACAGTTACTGGACAATTTTTAATAGAATAATCGACGAAAAGAAAGAATTTTAAAGTATTTTTTATTGTTTTTCTTAAATAGGAAACAATTTTGTACTAATAAAAAAAAGGATGAACAAAATAGATTCTGTATAAACTGGAAGTTCCTTTGTATAATTTTTAAAAATATTTTTTAATTTATTTTGATAACATATGAACATGCCCGGATTCTAATAAGTAAATGGCAAAGAAAGTAATAACTAATTTAATTCTTATAATGTAACCGTATAAGTTTCAAATAAATTAAGCGACGAAAATAAGGAATGTAAAACAGGAAACAGTGAGGTGCGTGTATCGTTCTAAAACAGATATAAAGAATGGGAAATAAAAGTTGGAAGTAAAACAACAAATTAATTTATTTTTTATAAAATCAAAATTAAAAAAAAATGGAAACATTTTAGTGGCGCAACACAGATGCACGTTTGTTATATGAAGTTAATATTTATGAGAAAAAAGCACGTAGAAAAACAAATGAATTCCTTTTTTTTTTAATAAAAAACAGGATGAACTAAATAGACAAAAATATTAAAACAAATAAAAAATAACAAAATATTAACATTGAGATGCATGTATAGTTCTAAAAGATATAAAAAAAATAAAAAAATAGTTGGAAGAAAAAAGTTAATGCAATTTTTTAAGTTTAAAAAAAATATGTTAAATGACGCAACAAAAAGTCACATTTAAAAGTTATCTATATAATAAAGCAACGATACATCGGCGTCAACGCAATAAAGAATATCGGGGAAGGGCAGGAAGAAAACCAAAATATAATTTTTTTTTTTTAAATATTTAAAAAGGGTTGGTATTTTTTATATTCATGATTCAAATTCATTCCTATAACATGTAAGCATACTAATAAGCTAATGGCAAAATTTGGTCAGATTAATCGTTTAAGTAGATTTGAAGAATATTGAAAAAAAAATAAGACGGAAGAAAAAAAATAAATCGACAGAAAAAATAAGAATAAAAACAGAATAGAATCATGCTTAATGGCGCCGATACACACGTGTGTGTAAATATAATTAAAAAATAACGAAAAAAAAAATTCTGCGATGTGTGTCAATTGATCATTTTTCCTATGAAGGACAATATCCCTACGTTGTAATTGATCTCAAAGTATAGCAATTGCCACGTGATCTATAGAGCATTGAATCTTAATAAATTCGAAATCTGCATGAATTAACATATCATATTGTAGCATACATTACGACCGAAGAACGCCGAGTTGCCTCAGTATATATATATATATATATATATATATATATATATATATATATATATATATATATATATATATATATATATATATATATAATTATTATTATTTTATATTTATAGATACTAGTGGTTCATGCATACGCAATTATCAGTATAGAATGGGGCGATTCTTGCCGGTCGGGAAATTCGAACCCAGCTACGAAGTCGCCTGTTACTACATTTACTTACGTTTTGCCTTCGGGACACAAAATAATTGACACGGGAATGACAGAAAATTAAGAACTAATAAATGCCAAATTGGTGAGCAGAGATTAGACGATCCAGAGTGTTCGAACAAGCAGAAGTCGTGAGCATTGCATATATATATATATATATATAATTATATATATATATATATATATATATATATAATGCTGTTTTTTTAAGTAATTAAGCAAAACATTTTCCCTATAACTTACTTGCCATATGTATATTTTACATCTTAATAAAGAAATAGAAAAAAGCGAGATCGCCAGAACATTGATCTGCGTAAAAGTACAGGTAAATAATATAAGTAAACACACACAAACACACACAAACACAAACACACACACACACACACACACACACACACATATATATATATATATATATAATAAGTTATAAAATGTATATGGCGATTAAGCTACACTGAATATTTCGCGTTTCATCCACTCTAGGATTCTTCAGGCTTATGCGCGAATTCTGTGGTTGTTTATCGTTTTTATATGCGCATCTTCTATTGAAATTTTAGTCAATCAATCAGCTTTCTAGTATCCACCGCGCCCTTCCTATTAAGTAGTTATATCTATCTATCTATATATATATATATATATATAATATTATGTATATATATATATATATATATATATATATATATATATATATAAGCGAACGTGTCTGTGTATCTGTGTGCCTGTGTATCTGTGTTTCTGTATGTCTGTGTACATTTCCCTACGCAATAACTCTGTCAATTTTTAGTCTACAGACTCGAATTTTGATATACAAGGTACTGAGATTTGGGAAATCGGTTTTTGGCCAGAAATTTGGCGATTAAGGAGTCAAAGTTCAACGATTTGACCTTTGAGAACTCTACCAAACTCCTCCGACAATTTTGGGTCTACGCACTTGAAATTTTAGATATAGGTTATTTGGACATGGATCTAACTTAATAACTTGATTTGAACCAAAAACTATAAATTTTAAGGGGTTATAATAGGGGTCAAAGTTTTTAAAAAATTGCTTTACCCCGTTCTTTTCCTCCTTTACGGTACGGGTTCGAGCCTGCCTTCCTACTACCACATTTTTTTTTTGGGGGGGGGGCTCAATATACACATCCAAACACCCGGTCAAGGCCGGGCTGAAATGCTAGTGAACGTGTGTGTGTGTGTGTGTGTGTGTGTGTGTGTGTGTGTGTGTGTGTGTGTGTGTGTGTGTGTGTGTGTGTGTGTGTGTGTGTCTCTGTGTGTGTGTGTCTCTGTGTGTGTGTGTGTGTGTGTGTACATTTCCCTACGCAATAACTCTGCAATTTTTAGTCTAAAGACTCGAATTTTAATATGCAGGGTTCTGAGATTTGAGAAAATCGATGTGATCGGTTTTTGGCCAGAAATTTGGCGATTAAGGAGTCAAAGTTCAACGATTTGACCTTTGAGAACTCTAATAAAATCCTCCGACAATTTTGGGTCTACGAAATTGAAATTTTATATATAGATACCTTGGACATGGATCTAACTTAATAACTTAATTTGAGCCTAAAACAATATATTTAAAGGTGTCATAATAAGGGTCAAAGTTTTAAAAACTTGATGTCTGCGGTCTCTTCCAAATTACTCAGACAATTTCTGGTCTAAATATTTGAAATTTTACATAAAGGGTATTCAGAGATATGGCAAGCTTTTTCATCAGTTTGGGTCGAAAATGTTTAGTTACCAATATATAAATGTATGTATGTATGTATGTCTGTTTGCATGTCTGCCTTAAACTTTCAATAGAGGCGACTGATTTTACCAAGATCAGTATCGTTTTAAATTCGACCTTTCATACGACAAATATCGAAAAATTATCTAAAAACATTAATATCTTCCCCTTCAACTAGGCACTTTTCTACAGGGGGGGTCCCTTTTTTCGCCGATATTTTTTAAAGTTATCCTCTCCTTTAGATTGTCTAGCCTTAAATTTAAAAAATGTCGCTTCCGGTTTGGCGATGGTCGTAACAGTATAAACGTTAGTTTTTTACCCCGTTCTTTTCCTCCTTTGCGGTACGGGTTCGAGCCTGCCTTCCTACTACCACTTTTTTTTTTTTTGCTCAACATACACATCCAAACACCCGGGCAACGCCGGGCTGAAATGCTAGTGTGTATATATATATATATATATATATATATATATATATATATATATATATATATATATATATATATATATAGACACATTGAGAAGGAAGCGAAGTGTATGACAGGAGAGGGTAATAGGAAAAAAGTGATTGACTTCACCGGTTTATTTTCCTTGATGTCTGCTCAGCTGGGAACTTACCAGGAGATTGAAGACAACTAAGTGATTTGAATGACGATGGAAACGGTTGGTACGTGCTGCCTCCTAGAAATGAGCTCAATCTGTTCAGTTAAGCTAGAAAACAGGAAAAAGAACAAGAGTAAATTAAAAAAAAAAAAAGAGCGCATCTCATGTGTCTGTCGTTCTGCTTCGCTCTTCATCTCGCATTCTTTATCTGGATCTGTGTTTTTCTCGCTCTATCTCATTTCTAAACTTTCTTTTCCTTTTTTTGTTCCTTGCTCTATGTTATTCATTCTGCCTCTCCTTCTCTCTCTCTCTCTCTCTCTCTCTCTCTCTCTCTCTCTCTCTCACACACACACACACACACACACACTTCCTCTCTCTCTCTCTTTCTCTGTATATATATATATATATATATATATATATATATATATATATATATATATATAGGAGAGGCGTCCTAAATGTAATTCCGCCGTTTTATATCCCTTCCGAATGGTTTGTTTTTTTTATCCATTTTCACCCCAATCAAGGCACAGTGCCACTTTGAAGTAGGGGACTACCATCGGGGACATAAGTTGTACGGGCATTATGTAGGGGGATGAGTAGCAAGATGTTTGTTCACATTACACTTGGACTTGTACATGTCAGTACAGTTGGGAAAGCAGAATCCCAGAAGGGAGTTCCAGAGTCTAGCAGTTCTGGAGAAGAAACTATTGGAGTAAAGGCTTTCTTACACCTAGGGATCTCTACTGTGCGGGGTGGGACTTAGCTCCTTGTTGGATTTGTCGGGGGTAGTAACGTCTAGGGGGTACAAGTGCTTGTAGTTCGTCAGAGCATTCGCCATTAAAGTACATGTAGAACAGGCAGAGGAATGCAACAATTCGTCGGTGGTACAGAGGCTGAAGCCTAGATGACAGTTCAGGACCAATCAGGTTGACGACTCTCTTTTGAACCCTGTCCAGGAATGAGGAGTGGTTAAGATGGGATTACAAATTGCATTGTCATAATGAATGAACTTATACATTCATAACCTGATATATTCTCTGTTGCTGATATTTGCAGTGTGAGACTCTAATAAAGCAGCCTATGTCAATAGCGCGTCTCAAAAGCAGAGATGCGTCATTGAATTCTTAGCACAAGTGCATTGAGAATGGTGGTGACTATGTAAACAAATTCTTGAGCACACCATGTCGCTTATTTTAATGGTGTCATTCCTGGTTTGGTAACTCTTCAAATTTGTAGTTAAAAACTAATAAAACGTTTTACGTTGAGAATGGCTTTTGTGTGTGTGTGTATATATATATATAGATATATATATGTGTGTGTGTTTGTGTGTGTTTGTGTGTGTGTGTGCGTGCGTGTTTAATACTTTTTTATTGCTTTAGCTAAAAAAATGTAAAATTGTTTCATTTTCTGTAGCCATTTGACATTTTTCATGTTATTAACAAATTTAACTATTTCATAAAACAGAGATAATTAATGGAAATCATATATATATATATATATATATATATATATATGCATGATACTTAATATGTCTAAAATTTAAGACTCAATCATAATGCGTGTTAACATGGAACTAATAAAATTTGATTTTAATTTTATATTAAATATGCATGTATTTAAAATATTAAGCCAAGAAAAGTCAATACTTTTCAGCTAATAACTAGTGACTACAAACTGTTGACTTAAAACTATAATAATAATAATAATAATAATAATAATAATAATAATAATAACAAAATTAACAAAGCTTCTTGTTAGCAACAATAATAATAATAACCATATCATTAATCATAATAATAACGATAATAACTATTACAATAACCATAATAAACAATGATTATATTTTTCATTTCCCAAATATCATTATATTCTACCTCTTTAAAAAGAAGGATAGACTCGAATTATAACGAGGAAACTAATACGATTACAATTTAATTGTATTTTAGATATACATGTATTAAATATCTTAAATACATGTATTTCATATCTTAAACAAGCAAAATGTCAATACTTTCCAACTAATTACTAATGAATAAAAAAAAGGTCCACTTAAAAACATATCAACAATAATAATAAGAACAATAATAACAATAATTCTAATAGTAATAACAACAATAATAATAACCATAATCTCTATATTAATACCATAGCGTATGTGTTATTTTCTCTGTCTCGCTTACATTCGGGTCGTTTAATTGTTATGTACTTCCATTTATTGTCATAAATAATTTTACCAAAAATTCCTCATAAGTTTTGGTGTTGGTTTCGATTATAAGTCATCTATTATTTTTTTATAAATAATTTTATCAAGAATTCATAAGTTTTGGTTTCAGTTTCGATTATTGATGGCACTTCAGTAATCTATATTTTTCATATATAATTTTATCAAGAACTTTTCATGTTTTAGTTTCGGTTTCGATTAGGGCTGAAGGAACTCAAGGTATATATATATGTATATATATATATATATATATATATATATATATATATATATATATATATATTTCTTTTTATAAGTGTTTATTTCGGTTTCGATTCAAGCTAATGCTCCCAAGTCATATGGATACATTTTTTTTTTAATCGCAACTATTCAGAGTATGAAAAGGGAAACATACACATATATACAAAAGCAGATATATATATATATATATATATATATATATATATATATATATATATACAAATTAAAACCGTCACATGTACGCAAAATTACACACTTGTATGTGTTGCGTGAATACTTGTGTATTGTTTGTGTCCGTGTATTTCTTTATTTGCGAGAAGACTTGTACATTCGCGGCATAAATAAAAATGCTTCCATCTAATTTTGTGTTAAAACTTACAATCTCGCGCGATATAACACAAAATAAAAAGAGTGAGTCTACAAACATTCTGTTTATTTATTTATTTATATATTTATATATAAGAGCACGGTTTATCTATTATGATGCATTAAATCATGAACGTAGCGTTTCTCATTTTATATTGGAACATCAGAATAAGCTGCGATATTCATTATTATTATTATTATTATTATTATTATTATTATTATTATTATTATTATTATTATTATTATTATTTATATAATTTGGTTGTTCTACAAATCCCAGTATTATAAAAAAATGTTTTTAAGCATTCTTCGTCCAAGAAATCTCCGTCCATACGTACACGTTGATTACACTTTCGTATTAATATTCATCTAATAAATGAAAAAAAATGTTTTCAGAATTTTAAGTCGTTTTTTTTTGGGTGGGGGGGCGTGGGAGTCAATTAGTTATACAGGGTATATAAAAAAAATGTACTCGCACTTTAACTGTTATCAGCGTTTTTTTTTTGTTTGGTTTTTTTTTTTTTTTTTACTTGCCTTCTCACGAAGGCAGAGTTAGACATGAGGTCGGTTTTTAATGAGGGACAAACCAGCTCTCCAGAAGGGGGCACTCTCGTCAGTAACTAAAATTAAAAATGTATCTGTCATGAAGCATTTCTCATCCATTAACTAAGACCAAAAACGTGCAGTGCAGTATCTGAAGAACATATACTAGGCTTTGATCCTGGCCCGAAGGCTAAGAACAACAGCAAAAATGCAAGCCTTATCAGCGTTGTCTGGAAAATAATGATACGTCATTTTTACGTTTGCAAACATAATTCTTCAATTAAATTTGTCGTCTGTATTCGAAGCTATTCCATTTTACTCTGTGCCCAGAAATAAAGGCGTTATCGTAATCGAAGTGCAAGTACACAAACACATTGTTTTGAGATACCTTAATTTTCGTCTGAAATCCATGAATTACCTCCTCCTTTGAAAGGGAAGTCGCCTGGGGAACTCTTACCAGAGAATGTCGCCGAATCAGTTCACATCTATTGTTATACTCATTCAAACTGTTCTCCATAGAAAACTAGTTTTTGCTGCATCAAACTGACTTTGCGTCACATATTGCTGCCGTAGGTTGCACATAAATAAAATTTAGATATTTTGGTTCTAACATTCATCCTAAATACATTCTGATTCTCGATGGGTCCAACACTTTTGTCAGAATTAGATATAGTTCGATTCATTCTAAAGGTCAGCCCTTCTAGGCAGTTTCTCTTGCATCAGTAAGGGGTTAATTTATGTGTGGACGTTTTTTCCTGTTTCAAACATATTAACTATTAATTATAGATCAATAAGTTACACATCGGATCACAATTTTTGCTAGTTTATACACTTATTTCTTTAAATACTATTTATTCATAGGGAATCTACATTCAATGATTAACTTTATTTATATATGACATTAAAGAAAGTCTATTTTAAGAATAAGCTCCGTCTTATTAATTGCTTGTTCTAATAGAATTATCTCTATTTTTCTATTTAGATATTTTACCTGAAGTTAGCTTACATAATTTATTTTTAATTTAATTTATTTTTAATTTAATTTTTTAATTAATTTATTTTCAATTATTATTCTCGACATCAAGTGCCTTTAATGTTTTGATTTGCTTTTGTTAACGATACTTTTTGAATGAATTCAATTATTTATACGAAAGTGCATTTTTAACTAAATGCGAGTTGGGAATAATGTTCCCTTTGACTAATTTGGTACCTTCTAAATGGGGAGCAGCATATTTATTGTTTTTTAAATATAATTATCCACTGACACGTGTTTCGTTGTCTACAACTCATCAAAGTGGCTGAATCTAGCGAGATTCTAAATCGGGGGATTTAAACATATACATATATATATATATACATATATATATATATATATATATATATATATATATATATATATATATAACAAGTACATATAGACATTGACAGAGGCAAAGATAGATGCATTTGTTTGCTGTTTGGAGAGTGCTAGAAAGGTTTGTCGTTTATAATCTCATATTTCATATATTTTATATTTGTTTATTTTTTATATTGTCTTTTCGTTCTGTGCTGGTACGAAGTACTCACAATGGGGTTTGCGATCACTTAAGCAAGAACATGACTTAACTCAACATACATCAACTTACTCGCAATTCCTTTCACTTGTCAGGCAATAAAACAATCCGAGTTAGTGTGTAAGGAAACGCTAAAGAGATTATTACTTGCGCATTTCCCCCCCCCCAAATCCTTTCCTCCACTTTGCTAAAGTTCTCTTAGTTTTGTGACTGCATTCACTTCTTGCAACTATCCAAGGCCCAAATCAATCAATCTTGAGGGTATTTCGGAACTGGATAGCAATACATATCCGTGCACGAGAACGATCTGCTTTTTCAAAAACATACCCCATTTTGGAAACAGGTGTAAGATCCAAATCTAAACTTTATATGTAAAACTTCCTAAAAAGTGGAGAGGGTCATAGATATTAGTCTGCTTTTGCTGTTAGTACTTCTTTTTTTTTAATAGCATTTCTTTTTAACCCTCATTCGGTTACTCTCTATTTATTAGTTTCCCCACTAACTAAATCAAAGTCAGTTTTTTAACGTGTGAGGAATGTGTTTTTTTGTTTTTATTCATAATCGATGTTTTCGTTTTTCGAATTTCGCTTTTATATTATAGTTAAACTGAATTTTATGTAATAGAGAAATTCTATTTCAGCTAGTCTCAATTTTGTATTTCCTCCAATTATGGGTGAAGAGTGAATTCTGTGCCCGTTAATTAACTGTATTCCGAATGATCATTTTATTAGATATGTTCATATTTTTTAATAACCGATATTAAGTTTTCTTAAATTGTAATCATTTTCTTCTTTTCTTTCAAATCATTTTTTTAATGCCACAATAAATTATTTTGCGTCAATAAATTTGTTTTCAAAAGATTCGAATATTTTTTCAAGGTATTTTTTCTCCAATAAATTATTTTTTTCAAAATATTAGTTACAATCTTCTAACGTAATCTTAAACCTAATCTTATCTAAACCTCATCCTAACTGGCAGCCATTTGGTTAATAATAAAACAAAAATTGTTAACCACCCTAAAACGCTTGAATGTCCCGGAAATTAATGATTATTTAACAATAAATGTATAAAAAATAACAACCACTCTAATTTCTAAAATAGTAGTTGTTTTTCCTTCCCAGACAGTTTTCTGGTTGTTTATATGCAATCACTAATGCAATGACAACAGCATATTCTTTTCGTTGTTTTGACTCTCGAGTATATATCCGACACAGTTAGACACAGTTAATCAACCGAGAACCACATCCCTCTATATAAAAGTATATAAGATATCAAAGGATACACACTCGAGAGTCAAAACAATGAAAAGAATATGCTGTTGTCCTAGTCCTAATAATCACTTTAAAAAAAAACGTAAAATCTAATATTTTAACAGAGAATGGGATTCAGCGGAGGGAGTTATTCTATAAACGTACGAAATAATCTTTCTCTTTACTGTCTTTATCTTCTTTTAAGTAACTGCAATCTCGAAACGTAAACTGGCGGAACTCCTCTTCATCAACACGGCAATTCACGTCCACGAAAACAGACACTCCACTTTTTGTTCTCCTCAATTCGTATTACTTAAAACAGCTATTCGCCTCTTATGCAAATGAATACTGCGCATAATAACTTAGTTACCAATATAAATTCTTTTCCTCTTTTCTTTCAGAGATATCCGTACTCGAGATGCCAAACATGTACTCTACCGCTTTTGTGAGTAATCTTGTTTCTATTACACAAACACCGAATTAATAGGTATGGAAAAGAACAAATTGACAAAACGAAATTGCTCCAGTCAAAAAGTCCAAAATTACCAAGGATTGTATACGATTGGACATATAAAAAAGGACTATGGTTGAACATGTCTCTCAACTGTATTCCAAAAGTACAAAGATTGTATATGATTGGAGGTTTAAAAAATGACTAAATGGACATGGCTCTAAACTATATTTTAAAAGTACCAAGGATTGTATGTAATTGGGGATCAAAAAATGACTAAGGGCATGATGCTAAATTATATTTCAAAAGTATCAAAGATTGTACACGATTAGAGATTTTTAAACATGACTAGGGGAAACATCGCTCTTATCTGTATTTCAAAAGCACCAAGGAATGTATACGATTAGAGATTGAAAAGAAAATGACTAGGGGGAGCTGTGTCTCTCAACAGTATTACCTCTCTTCATTTTTTTAAGTATCTAATCACATACAATCCTTGATACTTTTGAAATACAATTTGTAGTAAGATTGCAATTAGACAGAAACGATCACATAGTTTTCATTGATATTGACTGTACCAAACACGCGGATAGATAAATTATACAAAGGGAAAGAAAAATCAAGTTAAAAGAATTGCAAAGAAAGAAGAGATATGAACGAAAAGCGGTATTGACAAATAGGGTGACGAACGAAGATTAACATAAAATAAAAAGATTTAAAAAAAAAAACGGATGGAAGGGAGGGAGAAAGAAAGAAAGACAATGAACGGAAATTAAAAAAAAAGATTATACAAATAGAAGAGCAGAATAATAAAAAAAAAAAATTTTTAAATAATAAAAGGGGGAAACGAAATAGTTAAAAAACAAAAAAAAAAGTAAAGCAAAACGAAAAATTGAGTCAGTAAAAGTAAAACAAGTAAAAAAATGAATGTAAACGTTGCATTGGATATGTCAACCCAGCAAAAAAAAAATGGACGACTTCGTTGTTATCGGCAAGGGACGAGCATATTCATACTTCTCCATGCTTTCAAACTTCGCTGGCATGTAAAAAACCTAAAATATATATCAAAGGAAAAAGCAAGGGGACGCT
>NC_136497.1:91573102-91603102 GCF_053919585.1 Euprymna scolopes
TCCTAAACATTTTCTCAACCAAATCCTGAAGATGCCGCCTGAAATAGGGACGAAATGTTTATTACCATTTATTTATTTTAGTTTTTCCTTTTCATTTGCACGCACACACACACACACACACACACACACACACACATATATATATATATATATATATATATATATATATATATATATATATATATATAAATTACAATTAAATTTACCAAAATGATCCAAGATGGTAAAACTAAAATATATTATAAATATTAAAGAATTAATATTTATAAAGTAATCTCAACCAGATCTAAAAGCTCGACAAAACCAAGTAGAAGATAGAGCTTATAATAAGAGCAAACAGTTAATAAATCATGTTAAAAACACTTTGAAAAAGAGTTAAAAACATATTTAATCTGAAAAGGAAACATTTGATAAGTGGATAATCCTTAATCCGCAGAGTTTCGAAGAAATACTCTCCTTCTCATCAGAGGGTATGAATTAGCAAAATGCGGGATCGGATTTTGCATACAAAAATATTTGATGAAACTACAATAAGTCCAAGATCTTACGTGATAACAAAAAGTGAAGCAGAGGGAATACGGAGAAGAAAAAGGTGATTACACGTGAATGGATAGTCTGGTGAAAGGTAAATAATCCAATGACAGTAAAATCCAAAATTATGACTCCAAGAAAGTTAATTGAGTTTCCATTTGCACAAGTAAAATCCAAGGAAATCACGTAATTGGAAGATGGCCAAAATAATCCAAAAGGCAGAAATCCATGGAATGATTCACAAATATTTACAAAGGAAAGAAAAGGGGGGAAATTCTTATATATATATATATATATATATATATATATATATATATATATATATACGCGAGTAGATATATACTCGTAGATATGCATAGGTATTATAAAACTCGGGGAGGGGGTGAGCTTATATTTACAAATATGTCAAGATTTGTAATTAGGAGATGGGTCTAAAACGAGTTCATTTTGGAAAATTTCCTAAGTATTAAATTAAGGTAGTTAATAGGATTTTATTTTAAATTTAAGGTTTGTTTTTTGAACAAGTAAATCGAATTATAGAAAATACATTAATTTGTGTAAATATCTAACTATATCATTATGGGTTTTAAAGTACTAACTTCATGGGCTATTGTAGGAGTTATTTTTATGGGGATTAGCGCTGGATGAAATTTATTTTCTACGATCTGATTTGTTAAGATAGTATCAATAATTAATACATTGTGAATTAGGGGTATTTAGTTCAACAGATGCTTTCGAGCTGGTTATATTAAAATAAATTTCCTGTGTGTACCATGTGAACATAGCTCATTCTTGATATTGATTATATTCTTATTCTAGGTGGAAGCAATTTTCGTAACTGCTGCTGAGATGCATGGCTGACATGATTTAAAGCCCAGTGTATGTAATCTTGACATCTTGAGTATAGCCTATCTTATAGAAAAATGTGTGTAATCAGATAAAATGTGTTTAATTAAGATAGTTATATATGTTCCGTGTTTTTATCAACAGTTGTAATTGTTAAACGGGTTGGATATGGTTTGGTATGCGTAATTTTATTAAGGTGGCGGTTGGTTCAATGTAGATGTGGGTTTTAGGGCTGTCTCTGTTAAGTTTTTGGGTAATTCGTTATAATGGATGTAGGTGGGCACAACTTAATGGGTTTGATTAGTCATTATTGCCGTTGGTGTTAACTGCAGAAGTGGTGCATGTAGAGAAATAAACGAGGATAATTTGCGTTTGTGTGTGTGGCAAGTGCTACTATTAGTATTATTAGGTGGTGAGATGGAAGGATAATTGCTTGAATCTAAACTATTATTCATATTAGGGGGAGTTAGAATGGGTGAATGTGCATCGGAATCAATTAGTGAAGTATTTGGTGATTATTTAGTTAAAGTGCATGAATAAATTACATCGTTATGAATGCAGTCATTAATAAGTAGGCATTTCTGTTTATCCTAGCAATTACAATTTTTATTGGAGCTTGGGGGGATTGATTGAGCACTCTTAATTTTATTATTTGATGTGTTTATGAGTTGGGCTAAGTTCGGGATTGTAGTGAATGAGATTTTAATAGAATTTTGTTTAAATATCGGTTATTTTGAAGTTAACCTTGGTTTGGCAATTCATCGTGAAGAGACTGATATCCAAGCAACGAAGGTATCTGTCTTGTCCGAAATATAGGCCCATATGGCAATTATTGCAAGCATCTGAGTAATCGGTTAATTTGTTTTGAAATAAATCCTGTACTTACATATCTAAAAAAAAAAAAAAAAAACATATGCTTAGCTTAACCGGTGAATAAAACATTCATTTTAACAATGTAATTCGCTCACTCGGCTGTCAGAGAATCGGATGTTACGGTTGTTATAGACTAGAGCCTAAGAATCTGGTGATTTTGTACATTACATATGATGTTTTGTATTTTGGTACGGTCTAGTTACCAGGGAGTAGAAACGGGATTTTAAAAAATGCGGTCGGAGGAAAAAAGATTTCAGAGTAGAAAATATTCTGGAATCACGGTTGTTTTATATTGAAAATATGTTATTATTTTTCTAGTCGGATGGGTCGAAGGTATATTCACCGAGAGGGTCGAAGTAGAGTACATTGAACGTACAGGTAAATTTATTCACTTGATAATAATTTATTAATCGGAAAATTATTAGTCAAGCCTTATTCAAGTCTTAATATTAGTTTCTTTGTTTTGAAATGTACAAGAAAGACTTGTCAATTCGAGGCAGGTGTATCATCATACTTCTCTGGTCATTTGTGAATAGGAGAAGTACAATGGTTCAATCATAGAAACCTCAATTACACGCATGAAATACTCCATTGAAGGAACATTGGCGTAAGCGAACAACAATAACACAATTACAAGTCTTCCTTTCAATAGCTCTTAAGAATACGAGCGGAAAATGATCGTCAAAAGTCGTAGAGAATTACGAATTTAGACGAAGATCGGCATTTTTTTTACATTCGTTTTTAAATTTTCTACATAAATGCAAAAATATTTTGCTTTATTAATGATAGACCCAGATTTTTTTGGCTTTTTGACTAAGATCAAAGTGTACTATCTGTTATTATACTACATTTCCTTTTCCTGTCTATGGTCAATGGAGGAGAAACTTTTTAAAACTTTTTTAGACTGAAGCATTTTAAACATTTCTGTGCCAATATAGCAGGTCATTTTTTTTAAGGAGCTGGATTTTGTACACATTAATTGTGTCTCACGTTGCCCTCGTAGAGAGGTAAGTAAATAGGGAGCTCGATGTTGTTATTTTCTGTGGAAATTATTTTAGCGATTAGCTTTAGCTTTACTATGTTATGATAAGCTGTGTTTGTGTTTGAGGTTAGATTTAGTAGAAGAAAAGAAAATTACAATTAGCTTTGGGGGTCAGGGTTGACTTTATTAGTGAGGAGTAATGATCAGTGACTATTTAGTCAAAGAAGGGTGTATAAAATTATTAAGTTATGCCATTTCTTAAATTCTAGAAATGGGTCCATTATAGGCACATTATAGGTACATTATAGACACATTATAGGTACATTATAGACGCATTATAGCACTCGAAACAGAGTTTATGTTTAAACTGGTTTCCCTATGACGATCATTAAAACCGAAACCCATTTGCTAAAAACGATGTTAATGTTTATAAAATCCACTTTCAGGAAACTATTTCTCTGTTGTTTTCCTTTGAAGAAATATCGCTGTAGTAATTACAGTTAGTCAGCATTTGAATAGCTGAGTATTGTCTTATTTCATTGTCACATAAATCTCCTCTTTTGGTTGTATTTTTGTCAGCAATATCTTTTCTGTTAAAGTAGTTGTTTTATAGATAAAAAATTTATGTATAGTCATTATTATTTAATAAGTTTCGTGTTTATTTCATCGTTCCATTGTGATAAAAGTCATACGTGAAAAATAGGTATGCCGAAATTACTAGAAAACGCACAGCTCGCAAAAAATTGGGAGCTTGCGATTTCGGGAAAATGTATAGCAGTTTGATGAAGATTAGACAATCAGCAATTCCTCCATTACCCAACCACCATGGTGACGACTAAGGCTAATTTTTCGCCCAGCAGATCACCTTCAGCTCCACTTTGGTCTCCACAGATAGCTTCCTCATTAATTCCCCACTACGGAGAGAAACCACACTTGATGAATTGATTATCACTCTTTCCCATGTCTTGGATATCATACAAAACATTGACATCTGCAAAGCCTGTGAACATTATATTACTCCTGCTATGAGCAATAAAAATCGCTTGGCTAAGCTGCCCCCACCCGTTGAATTTTGTTATCCTTATGGCTAGAGAATTGACTCTGTGATAGCATTATTCATGTGTGTTTTATGTAAAACGTGACCCATAAAATTATTGTCCCAATATATCCCCCTCTCTAAATCTAGCAATAGTTAGCAATCTCAAAAATGCTAAACTTTATTATAGTAGCCGTTTTGACAATTCCGTTCTACTGTGGATACAAGATCTAATATTAAAGTTTTCCCAGGAAAATTAATTCGTACGATAATATTGGACGAATATTTTATATAATCAAATCATTCTTATCTAGAAGAAAGATGCACGTCGTCCTTGATGGCTTTGATAGAATATAAACATCACATCAATATGGGTGTGCCTTAGGGATTAAGCTTTAAATCTTAACTATTCCTTTTTTTTTTAAAGAATGACTTCCTGTGTCCGAAATGGGTGTATTTGCAAATGAGACAACGCTTTATTCTCTACATGAGAGCCAACTGAATATACTTATAATCAAGGTAATTATTATTTTGTATATTATTGAAATATAAAATATTATTTTGTGTATAATTATTGAATATACTTATAATCAAGGTAATGGCTGAATACTTAGAAAATGACTTCCAGTATGACTTGAAATAAAGTGATGAATTGATGGCTAAATTCAATGCTACCTGGACAAAAAAATCTCTTCCTTTGACAATTAATACAAACCATGCTAATACAATACTGGTCGAGAGAACCCTTCCCGAAAATCGAACATTCAAACAACTTCTGTCTAACATTTACAGGTAATAATAGTCGAAATAATCCAAATAATACGAAAATCTACTTTTTTAAGATGCTAGTTATAGTTAAAAGCCATATATATGAGAAGAAATGAAATACATGTTATTTAATTAATTATGATCATTCCTATGTTGTCCATGTTAGTATACATATTCTTAGCAATGTATAAAGAAACCTCACAATTAGCCCACAAACAGTTCTCTGTATTAGATCAAATACTCTATTAGACGACCTCTTAAATTCTATCCAAATTTTACTGCTTTGAAATGTAATAATTAATAAAAAAAATATCTAATTGAACTAGCTATATAGATATGTATTTGAACACATTTAAATAGAAACTGCTGCAGACCAGGCATTAAGTTACTTGATATAAGAAGCAAGCTAAAACGAAAGATAATTATCGCAAAACCCGGAGATGCTGACCTGACTTAGTCATTAAAAGCCTAAGGCAGATCAGCAAACTTTCGAGGTGTCAAGGTTTTGTATGATATCCAGGACAATGGAAGGGGTAATAATCAACTCATCAAATGTGGTTTCTGTTGTGGGAAATTAATGAGGGATTCGTCTGTGGAGATCGAAGTAATATTGAAGGTGACCTGCTGGGCGAAAAGTTTAGCCTTATCCGTTGCCGCGCAAGCGTCATCATGATGGTTAAACTTGTGGGAGTAAAAAAGCAAGAGGAGGGTTTAACAAGATTGTAGTTATTGGACTAGAATAAAAAAAAAACTTTATTACAATGAGGTACCAAACAGCGAATTCATGAAGATAACTAGACTAACGATTGAAACGAACTTAAATAATGGGAGCAAGGAATGGATCAGATTATTCTGAAGAACACATGACATAATAGTATTTATAAAAAAAAGACTGAGACTAGAAACATCGACGGAGGTCAGGAAAAAAGAAAGAATAGACCCAATCAAATTACAGATATGTTTCTGCACTTTATCAACAATCCTCATATGGGACAAAGATGTCCCAACATTTATATGACAATAGTACTACATACATGGTTTGATAGTAGATATAATGTAATCTATAATATAAATCTTAATGTCTGTTTAAATGTATGTATGTATGTATGTATGTATGTATGCCTAAGACTTTGGACAAAGGCAACAGATTTTCACGAGATCGATATCGTTTTGAATTCGACCCTTCTGACGACAAATATCGAAAAATTGGCTGAATACATTAATTCCTTCACCCTCAACTGGACAATTTTCTATAGGCAGCGGTCGCTCCTTTCGCTGATATTTTCGAAAGTCATCTCCTCTTTTCGATTGACTAGCCTTAATTTAAACCTTCACCATTTCCGGTTTGGCGATGGACGCAACAGCAAAGAAGTCACCATTTTTTTTCACGTTCTTTTCCTCCTTCACGGTACCGGTCCGATCTTGCCTGCCTATTACCACATTTTGTCTTTTCTTTTTTTTTTTTTTTCTTTTTGCTCAACGCACATCTCAAAACACCCGGGCAACGCCGGGCACGCAGGCTAGTATAATTGAAAGTTTTTCTGAACTAGTAGGCATGTATTCTCTCATGATTTGGTGTTATTTAGTTTGTCATTTTCCACAGGGTTTCTTTAAAGTTGCCTTGTTGATTTCATGATTTGTTCCTTCTTTTTTTTTTTTTTTGCTATGACTCTTCTTTCATATCTTTCAGCCAATGTAGCATTTTTTATTATTATTATAATGATTATTATTATTATTATTATTATTATTATTATTATTATTATTATTAATAATAATAATAATAATAATAATAATAATAATAATAATAATAATAATAATATTGGAGAAACCTGGTGTATATCTACATTTCTATCCTTAAATTATTATTATTATTATTATTATTATTATTATTATTATTATTATTATTATTATTATTATTTCAAAATATATTTACTTGTTAGAAGGTTGTTGTTTAGTACAAAAAAGTCACGTGCCTGTATTACATAGAATATATATTATTTCATAGAGTAACTCGTAATCATTATAGTGTTATTCCACTGTATTAAATCACCTTCTTTCGAGGCCACAGGGTGCGTGGCGTCATTTGCACGCACATTAGTCATTAATAATAATTATGCGTTTTTTGTTGTTGTTTTTTATTGATCAAGGCACTCCTCATTTCAGATAATCAACTGAATGTTAATTTTGAGCGGTGTTTAAACAATTGATTACAGGTGAAATGGTATAAAACTACACAGTCTTAATGAGGATCTGGCTATAAACTGGTATTGTATTTAATTTAAATAAATAAAATAAACATATATATATATATATATATATATATATATATATATATATATATATATGTTTATATATATATTATTTTTTTAAAAACAGTAACCTACGTAAACGTGTGTTTCGGGGCCCTACCCCCTTCAGCGTAGCTTGATTGTTGTCAGGAATCGAACCCTGGACCTTATGTATTTCAGTCCAGCGTCTTAATCCCTCGCGCTATGATGCCATAGACAATTCACTGATTAGTTTTTTATCGTTTATCTATTTACGTAGTTTTGTTGTTGATTTTTTTAAACGATTATCGTCAACACCTTGGAGATCCGGTGTTTTCTTAGAAAGTCGCCCTCTTTTTATTTATTTATTTATTTATTATTTTTTAAACACAGTAATCTACGTACACGCGTGTTTCGGGGTCCTAACCCTCTTCAGCGTAGCATGACTGTTGTTAGGACTCGGACCCCGGACCATAAAAATCCTATCACCATATTGGTCATAGGATTTTTATAATCTCTATATAAATAAAATGAACTTATTTTTTCACGTCGGATTTTGACCTTAATAGGATTAAAAATCAAGATATTTCATGCAAATATAATATGCACAAACGGCAGAACAATATCTGAGGTGTGTTATAGGCTTATTATTTCTCAAATTCCTCGATAATCTTAGATTTCTATACTTTTTCTGCTGAGAAGTCACGGCCAAAATCGGTTAAGATCAATGGAAGTGGTAAAATATTTTCTCTCTAATAAATTCCTCCTCCCCCTGCCACCACTTAACACCGTTTGGGGATTGTTCACAAGGAACAGTTGAGAAGAGAACACCGGTTTGGCTTCGTAGTTCTTTCATGTGAAGTTATTTAAAATCACTAAACTAAGCTGCAGTGCTCTGTGGCGTAGTGGTTAGCGTGCTGGACAATTCATATTATATTTTCACGTTCGCGCCGACCTACCGTAGTCGTTTTTTTTTTGTTTTTTTTCCTAAACAACTGGAATGGACTTTTCTTGGTGGCCGAACTGTTAACGTTGCAGATGTTTGTTTTTTTTCACACTTTATTTTCCTACTTTTACTCATGACTCCGGCTTTGATCCTTCCTACTTACCTACCATAACATTTTTTAAAACTCCCCCCGTCCCGGAAACAAACACTCGGGCAACGCCGGGTACCCCCGCTAGTATTCAGATAAAACAGTATAAATATATTGTCGTACGGTAAATTTCTCTCGTAAGTTTAAAATGCAGGTAAAATGCAATTCGCTAATTAGAATTCGAGTAAAGTTACGTGTACCCGACAGTGACGTCACAGAAACAGAAAGCAGTCAGTCCTACTTTGTGAATGAACCGAGGATATATTTCCTTTGCCACCGAATCTCTAAGGAAAGCGATCGGGTTTCGATAGCTTCTTTCTCCTCTACACCACCAATTTAGAGGAGAAATGTAAAGAAAAAATATAATTCCTGAAGGAGATTATTTAACCGAACAAATGTTCTTTGTTCGTTTTAACTTAAAATAGGTTTTACGAGTAATGGTAGTGTTAAAAAGAAAGAGAAGGCGTCTACAACAACAAAAAGAAGAAAAGATGGACATTATAACTGCCAGGAAGATGTTGCACAAAATTGAAAGGTAAGGATTGAAAAGGGACAACGCATTAGAGGTAGTCCACTCTTGCACAACAAACAAAAACTTCTGAATAGTCTCACCAGCATGCTCCAATATGGGCGCCCACTTCGAATTACGATAATCCAACTTAAAGCTTGTGAGGGTGCATTTACTTGAATTTAATAGAACCATACCTCTGTTCAACAAGGCAAGGCAATTAATGTCGTAGCGATTCCACCCGAAGAACAGATTGTCGAGGACATATCATTGACTGGTATGAAAAGATATGACAGAGACACATTTTGGTATTCATTGAAACGAAATATATTGAGATGGAAAATAAATGCAACAAATAAAGAGTATGGTTATACGTCAGTCCGACTGCCAAGTGTGCATAACGTGTGCATAACCCCGAGGGGCATAACCCAGAACCTTATAGAAAGAGAAAAACTGCATTATTATTCTTAAGGTGGGCACCACAGTATTTCCTACATTCCATGACAGATGTATTTTACAAAGGATGAATTCCCGTTTCCTGGGTAGAAATCCATCTATCTCACACGTATCGTTTATATGCATCATTTGGATTCTTCGATCTACTGTTGTAATATTTCAACCTTCGACCTTCTTCAAATACCGTCCAAATTCCCGAGATCGACAGAAACATTATCGAGTTCGATAAGGTAGACCTGAAGAAGATCAGAGATTACATCGACCGAAACGTTGGTAAAATGACACTCAATATGAGAACAGTAGTCTGAAGAATCCAAATAATACGAATAACTAATCCTCATCTCAAAAATTTAGAAAAGTAATTGTTTTTAATTAATTTCTGTGTCTGTGATAATTATTGCTTATAAGCACTATAATGAACCAAAATGGTCAGATATACCGTAAAAGAGGAAAACTACAAAAAGCATATGCTTAGAGGATCAATGGCTCTTCATCCAACTATGCTAATTCAATAAGCATAAAGGAAAACACGTGACTAAATTCTTGCGACATGATTGACCGTTCCTGTTCAACACAAATCACTATTTTATTATTCTTAAGTAAACCTTCGTCTTTCAGGTGTTGATAAACGTGATGTCGTCGTGATAATGTAACTTGTCTGTTGTTGTACACGCCCAACCCGTTCGGCCAGTCTCATTGGATTTCCACTGACTCTTTCAAATAACAGCGCACTTAAAAAGATGAGACCATGTTGATTTGACCTCGTTGCATCACTTTTTTAATTAGCGCCCATTCTTGTGAAAATAACGGTGACTTATTATCTCGGAAATAAAACGAAATAATAACTTTAAAGAGGTATAATAATTCCGAACGTTCTCTTGATTGTCGCTGACTTAAAAGTGTGTTTACCAGCATGTATGTCGCTGTGTGTGCTGATTTAAGAATAAGACAGCGGGTTTGAACGGCGGAAAACAAAAAGGGATCGATTCATTCGTCCCCACTAGTTGGTAGGTTGAACGCACGATCGGTTTACAAATGGTTAATCAGGGTGTTCAAACGATAGGTAGATACAACAAATGAATCAGCCATCCCCTCGCAGTTATCTTGTGAAATTGATTGTAGTAATTTCTATTTGAATATTGATTATAGTAATTTCTATTTGGAAGTAATGAAAGAAAGTAGGAAAAAACATAACCATGACATGGATCGACTACAAGGAAGCGTATAAGAGTATATCTCAAGTATAGATAATGGAATGCTTGAGAATGCGCAAAATACCAGAGACAATTATCAGTTTGATTGAGGAAGCATTGAGAACATGGAGACTTGAACTGACGGCTGAAGGACAATGTATAACTGAGGTGAAAATACAAAGATATATTTTCTCGAGAAGATTCCCTATCACCATCACTGTTCATCTTAACTAAGATGCCTCTCAAGAATATACTAAAGAAATGCATAGCCAAATACAAGTTTACTAATACAGATCAAGAAAGTAATCACTATATATATATATATATATATATATATATATATATATATATATATATATATATATATAAGGAAAACTTATGACCATGCACAATGCGTTACGTCCAAATCATGATACTGACCAGCTCTACATAAAAAAGAAAGATGAGGAAGGAGAACTGCTTAGGATAGAAAACTGTGCGAATGACACGAAAAGAAGAACTAACAAAATACATATAGCAGGACATAGCTAGGATAATTCCTGCAGAAAAAGACCCAGTAAAAATGAATAAGACTGAGAACAAAAACAGCAAGAGATGAGACGTAAAAAATGTGCAGAAAACATCTACACACACGATTCATAAGGACGACAAAAGATGAGACTCATAAAAATGAAACGAAAAGGACACCAAAACATAAAAGTTGAATTACTACCAACAGCTGCACAAGAAAATCCGTTTAGAATAAACTATACCAAAACAAAGATTGACATGACACAAGAAAAAGCAAATGCAGTATCTGCAGACAAAGAGACGAAGGATAAACCACATAATTAGTAAATACAGCAAACTAGCCCAAAATAATATGAGAATATGCACGTTTAGGTGGGAAAAGATGTACACAGTGAACTTTGCAAACAGGTGCATTTGAAACACACAGAAAACTGGTACACGCACAAACCGGCAACAGTACTTGAAAACAAAACTCATAAACTACTATGGGACGTGGACGTAAAAACAGATAGACCGGATGCCATAATAGTTAACAAGAAGAAAAATATTACCAGATCATGAATTTCGCCGTCTTAGTAGCCCACAGGCGACTGAGAACCGGAATAAATACACAGAACTGTCCAAAGATCTAGAAGGGAAATGGAACATAAAGAAAGTCAAGATAACAAAAATAATCGAAGACCAATTCCGAAAAAATTCGAAGAAAAAATGTGAGAATTTGGAAACAAGAAAAAAGCTGAGAGGATAAAATGGATAGCAATAACAAAACCGTCTGAAATCATGAGAAAAATTTAAGATTACGGAGAATAATTCCAAAAGCATCGATTTATACTCCTGAAATGAAAATGAGAAAAACACATGAGTTTTTAAAAGTTATTCCCATATAATGGTGAGATTCACTGTGTCATTTTAGCATTAATTTTAATACTTCGACTCTCTGTTATCAGCCGTTTACTGTCTCTTTCTGTCTATTTTGATGATGGTTGTTCAACTAAGTGATCTTAAAGTATACTGAATAGTGTGTAAAACAAAGTGTACTTCGTTTGCGTGGTTATACGTGCTGCCATTATTATGCAAACAAACGGTCATGAATCGCTCCCACTATAGCTCGACGATACGTGTTAGGAGATGTTTTTATTTGAAATCAAACTTCCACTTACATTTAAAATTCCAAACAATTTTTTAAGATTTTATTTTAATCTAAGTATGTTGTTTTTCTATCTATAGTTATATGGTATAACTGTGCACTGTGATAAAATGAGATCATTTAATATGAAATACTTGTACACTCACTCACATGGACTCCCACACGCATACATACACAAAAACTCGTGTCTACAACATACTCAAGTTGGACGGTTTCTCACATTTCGATTTTTATATGAAGTTAATATACTAGCAGGCTGCCTGGCATTGCCTGGTCGTAAAATACGCTTAAATATGATATTTTGATTAATGCCCATTTCATATTTATTATTGTATTATAGTGGACCCAATATATAGTATTGATTTAAAAAGTTGTTGTTTTTTAAATGACTCTTGCGCTGCCACCGAGGATCGAAACCAAAACGTTTAGCTGACGATTTACTTTTTCTTTTAACATTAATGACTGAGCTATGAAGACATGTTTGGTGCAAGTCTAAAAATTAAAAGATGAAGCAATAGCTATTACGTTAGGTATGCATATTCGTAATAGCGTCACTCGACCATTACCTAACAAATTCAATTTTTTTTTTTCAATTGTCACACTTTTTCACAAATTTTCCCTGGCTAAATATAAAGTTTCGCATGTGTTCGAACAACCTACATATTAAGTGTCATATCTGTAGATTAAAAAATGGCAGAGGAGTTAGGTAGGGAACATTTTTTAAATGAATATATATGCGCTTACATAAATATATATAGAAAGGGGTTTGTGTTTACTATAAACTTTTGCGCAAATATTATGCAAGTATAACTCATGTAGAATATCTGCAGGAATATAATTACACGTAATAGTTATCTAAATATGACCATCTAAAAGAAAACAGAAAAAAGTAATAGGGAATTAATTAAAATTAATGTTTAAAAGAATATGCAAATTAGCTAGATCTTTTGCTAGTGCATGCTATTCCACGACACATATATAAGAAAGTTGTACTTTTTGTTTAATAAATAGAAAAAGGGCTTTTTAATATGAATATAAATACACACAAAAAATTATAGGAGTATAGATACGAAATCTGCCTCTCGAAAGACTATTGAAACCTCTGTTGAGGGTAGTGTGTAATTATGAAGCAAGGGTTGCGCAATTATCAGCAACATATTTCCTGCTATGGTTCAGTGGCAAGGAGAGTATCCGGACGACTGAAAGCGGAGAGCACATGCAGCATTTGAAATTCCTAAATGGTCACCCATTTTAGCGCTGAGAAAGCTCAACGTTGCTTAACTTTAGTGATCTTACAGGAACTGGTGTGTCAAATGTTTATGCAACACACACACACACACACGTATATATATATATATATATATATATATATATATATATATATATATATATATATATATATATATATATATATATATATAATTGCTGGCTTTGGTATTGTGAGAGGTAATGTCGGTGATGTTCTCAACTAAACAAAGTAGTTCAGCGGGTATAGGTCGGGGAAGGAGGGAGGCCGTTGAGATAAGGGTACATAGTTGTAGCATTTCTTTTAAAGCCAAGTCTTTGGACTTGTAGGCCGGCGCCGAGTCCTGCTGCCACACCCAGGCTCTGCCAGCTGTCACCTGACTTCACTAAGGGACAATCACATTCTTCAGCAAATATAGGTACATTTTGGTGTTGACTTTCAAGCCGACTTCGAAGATGTAGGGTGACATGATAAGGCTCTCACTTAAAACCACACCAAACACCTTAACCCTTTGGCTGGAAACTTTGTATTCATCAATCTGGACGCGTCCCTGTTATTCATGGCAATCAAGCAATGCATCTTGAGGGCGCTGGCAATGGTCCTGTCATAACTTAGTATGAGTTGTACAGCAGCGCATCACTGATCTCGCTCGTTGAGCATTGTATAACTTTTAGACATGATAGAAGCCACCTAAAGCTCTTGGGATTTGTACACAACTAGTATATGGTCTACAAAAAAAACCCAAAAAAAAACGGTTTTCATAAAACGGATATGGAATCATGTCGCATTTTCTAGATCGATAATTTTATCGTTCTACCCTGTACCTACAGTCACTAGAGTTTCATGCTTACGCAACCCTCAGTGTAGGTAACAATTCCTGCCAATCATAAGATTCGAACCCAGCCATGAGGCACATTTTGCTCCATTTGCTAAGTTTCTCACTCATATATATATATATATGTATATATATATATATATATGTGTGTGTGTGTGTGTGTGTGTATGTGCGTGTGTAATTAGATGTAAACATGTCTTTTATTGTTGATGTCGCTCATCAGCAGTGTATCATTTCGTCATTACGATAATCCGCAATAACTGGGTAAACACGTGCATAAAATAACCATTTTATCTATAAAATGAATATATAAACGACAATCTATCTTTCTCTCTCCCCTAACCCCCCCTCTCTCTCCCCTCATATATATATATATATATATATATATATATATATATATATATATATATATATATATATATATATATATATATATATACAGTTTTTTGTTGTTGATGTTCTTCTTCTTCTGGGGTATTTCTTTCCTATTTTCTATTTCATTTCTGTCGCTTTTATGGCGTCTGCTTCCAGTACTCCCAAGTATTAGTAGCTATCATGCTCACCTTGTGCCCTAATTTCTGTTTGATGTGGGAGTACTATATCTTCAGTTGCTTTAAGTTGTCCACTCCTCGGGGTCCACAGTGCGTACTTTTCCATAGCGAATTTCATTTGGATATCCTGGCTAAAGATTCTGGTCGTGCTTACTACTGTTTCTAGTCCATTATTATTATTATTATTATCATTATCATTATTATTATTATTATTATTATTATTATTATTATCGTTTTTGTTTTTGTTTTTGTTGTTTTTTGTCTTTTTTTTTCAGATTATTGAATATTCATTATTATTATTTTAATAAGAATGCCTGGTGCTAACTAAACAAATATTCTTCGATAAGCAATGGGGAAATGCTTTGTATCGCTTAAACGAAAGGCGCTTTAAGAATGTGAAATCAACGATTTAAGTTGACGTGTATTTTCTTGATTTCAATTAACCTATGTCAACAGGCGTAGATGGAACGTTCACAAATTCTGACCTCCAGGGATGGTGTTGAACCGCCACACCAGCATATGTTTAGAACGTCTTGTATTCCCAAATTTTCACCTATATCATATAAGAGCATCCAAAAAAGCCCTACGCGGATCGATCTAGGTTTCGACATTAAAGTCTTGTCAGGGGTTCAATAATCCGATCCAATTATTAAACCTTGACGAGACAATTAACGTTCATTTTGAAACCCCCCTTTTTTATTTATTAAAAAAATAAAACTTTGTTATATATGGGTCGTTGAAATGCATTCATCTGCAAAAGATCTAGAAATTTTGCATTTTCTTTTAAACGTTCATTTTAATTAATTACCTAATAGTTTTTTCGGATTTCTTATGGGATGATCATCTTAAGTTAACTATTACGTTTAATTATATTCATGCAGATAATGTACATGATTTATACGTGTAATTATATTCATGCAGATATTCTATATGATTTATACTTGCGTAATATTTGCGGGAAAATATGATAGTAAGCATAAACTTCTTTATATGTATATTTGTTTAAAAAATTCTGCCTATCAAACTCCTCCGTAAGTTTTTGGTCTACAGACATGAAACATAATATATAGGGTATTTGAACCCATGCGAAACTATATTTGAGTTTTAGCCGGGGAAAATCGGTGCAAAAGTGTAAAAAAAAAAAATTTTTAATGGAATTTGCCAGGTGAAGGTCGAACGACGGCATTACAAATATGCATGCGTAACGTAATAGCTATTGGTTCATGTTTTAATTTGTAGACTGGTACCAAACATATCTTCATAGCAAAGGCATTAACGTCGAAGGAAAAAGTAAATCGTAAGCTAAACGTTTTGGTTTCGTTCTCAGTGGTGGCACACGGGTCATTTGTTGTTGTTTTTGTTTTTGTTATTTGTTTTTTAAACCATTACTATGTATTGGGTCCAATCTAATTTAATAATAAATACGAAATCTGCATTAATCAAAATATCATATTTAAGCGTATTCTAAGACCGGGCAGTGTCGGGCAATGCTGAGCAATGTGAGCGGATAAATTATAAAGGCCACAATATAGGAATATTGTAGTAATTGTCTGTATTTTTGAGATGAGGTGTTTTCATTGATTGAGATTGTCGGACTGACTTCCTCATCTTGTTTGTTAACGTCACAACGTTTCGGCCGTTTTGCCCTCCGGCCTTCATCAGGTGTTTCGTATCGAACTGTGGAACCGTTTGTTAGGAGTCTCGAACCCAACCTTGTATTATTATTACGGGGGGACCGTGTTCGGACTCCAGCTAGGCTCTAGGACATAGTTGCTGATTCTCTGTTTTGAATGTTACTTTTTCACTGCCTTCGTTCAGGATTGAACTCAGCACCTTTGGGTAACTGTAAACTTTGATACAACGTCTAGGACCACTCGGCCATATGTCACTTGTCAAACGGTTCCCCAGTTCGATACGAAACACCTGATGAAGGCCGGAGGGCAAAACGGCCGAAACGTTGTGACGTTAACAAACAAGATGAGGAAGTCAGTCCGACAATCTCAATCAATAGGAATATTGTAGTTGAATAGGATAGAGGATAAACAAATGGTAGATGAGGGGATAAAGATACAAAGGAATATGGAATGAAAGTATATGAAAATATAAGGATTATATCGTGATAATAGATAATAAAAGTTATAAGAGATACAAAGTTATCACATATAGAAGAAGTAAAATAGGAGAAGTAAATGGATATACTAAATGAATAGAAAAATTGATATAAAAAATGAGTGCAACTCTTTCCCAAGTTCTGAACACCGGTCTTCATCTGGCAGAAACTAGCTGATGTAATCGCCATATTTCTCGTAAGTGCGAGTACTTTCCAATTCACTCGGAGGTTGGAAAGGATAAAAAGCATAATTAATAGACAAAAATCGTCTAATTTATTTTATGAAATATTATGCTTAAGAGAAAAAGGTTGCCTATATATATATATATATATATATATATATATATATATATGTGTGTGTGTGTGTGTGTGTGTGTGTGTGTGCGCGCGCGTGTGTGTGTGTGTGTGTGTGTGTTTTAAAATAGACACACAAAACCCCCCATCTAACGAAGAGACTAGTGTGAGATTAAATAATGCCGATAAAACAACTCCCAATGTTATAAAGAAAACAAATACAGGCGCGACAAAGAGAAAAATAACCTCCAACGTTAACATTCGTCAAAACAGCGAGTTTATAAGTTTGACAAAGATAAATGAAAGAAAAGCCGACAATAAAAAACCTAAAAAAAAAAAAAAAAAAATGCAAACAAAATAAAAAATAAATAAAAATTCAGAAGTCGTTTTGGCTTTCAAAGACGGAGACGTTTGCATCATTGCGGTAAGGAGGCAGATCGATAGTTCAGACTGAAATCGAATCAATTTGTGACGTCATCCTCTGGCGAATGCTGTCCACTTTAAGCAAAGCCCACCCATCTCTAACCTTACACTCTTATCGCCAGCAACACCACCACTTCCGACTTCCAACCCAGCGACCCACCCCCACTGTCGTCGTCGTCGCCGCAGCCACCAAGTCAGTCTGCGAACCGATTCCTGCTTTTATACGGAAGAGGAGGTCGAATTATATGTGCGTCTTTTATGTCGACTTAAAACTCACAATTAATCATGTTTCCTAGATTTATATTTTTGGAATTTCTATTTGTTTCCGTTGGTTTTTCGAGGGTTTTCTTTTGTTTTTGTCGTTTGTTTTGTTTTTGTTTTCTGTTGTTTTTTTGTTTTATTTTTGGACTTCTTTCCGTTCTGTCTTTTATTTTCTTTTTATTTATTATTATTTTTTTTTTTTGTAGTTTTGATATTTGTGTTCTCTCTCCTTTTGTTTGTTATTTATTGTTTGCTTTCTTTGTTGCTTTGTGGTTGTTTATGTTTTTAAATGGTGATAACTGATTTGTTTTGTCAAATAGCATATCAGCTTTTTCGTTATTTAATGCGAAAATTCAAAAGTTCCTGTAAATTATAACTTGCAAACAACTAATTGACAAGACACTTCTATTTTCTTTATACCAGCCAGTAAATAAGGGCTTATAGATGCTTCCCAATGTTACTGATGCAAAGTGATAGCGTTATGGGGTTAAGTTGATGTACTTATTTCTGGAATAATCGACTTACCCAGAGGTTAAAAATATAGTTAAACTAGCAAGCCGTTGGGCGTTGCTCCGTTTAAATATGCTATTTTAATTCATTCATAAGTTGTATTTATTACTATAGAAGTAATTCTCTATTAATTATCATATTGTGTCCAATATATAGTAGTGATTTTAAAAGTAAAAATATATATTATTTAAGCACCATCAGCTAGAATCGAAACCGAAACACGTAGCTTTACAGCTTTATTCGTAATCATCTGTGCTATATACATACGCATATAAAATCTTTTTTAAATGTTGCTTAAGATATAAATGTATATTTTCACACGCATGCATACAAATAACACGTTTAGTCAACTTACACCTGTTCCAAGTTGTTTTTTTTTAATTTTGACCCCCTTAGCAGCTATTTTTACTTAAACCAAATCAAATTTGTCCCACGCACCCATATCCCGTATATATCAAGTTTCAAATTTATAGAAAAAAATTGGCAGAGTAGTTTGGTAGAGACCGTTCCGTACACAGACAGACATACAAGGGCATTCTCCCTGAATCTTGACGTTTACTTCTGTAACTGTTGCTGATGCATTTTTGCTAAGTATGGCACTGTGTTTGTCTTGCTTACAAAGCTACTACCATGGCGACAAAGAATTTGAAACTTGCACAACTCCATCAAATAAGAGCTCGGTTTACTGAGTCGACAACCAGTACGCTACGCTACTGGGAGAATGCTTATTATAATCAGAGTCTTCTCAGCTAAAAAGAGCGTTCTGGATGGTCGTGCATCTCAACAACAGTGCATCAGCGCAAGTTTACTCCCCGAGTTAATACTGAGATTGATAGACTTATATTATTACTGATGTTCATAAACAAAATGGTGTCTCAGGTGGACTTATTTGCTACTAAAACTACGATCTATTTCCGGCATAGAGGCAAATCAGAGAGCCACCCATACAAGCCAATAATTAAAACCTTATAAAAACGGCCTTCACTCTTTAGAAGAATTGGACTAAAAGTGTAATGCTACCAAGACGAAGCTTCTCTTCATAAACAACTATGTTGTTTATGAAAAGAATCATACCACTAATTGTCATGGCCAATACCATCCATCCTGAAAGTTCAATATTCAAACTATTTTACTGTCATTCTCCAACAATGAAATAAATATATGGTGTCTTTTTAGAAGCGGTGAAATTTAAATTGAAAACTATTTTCTTTAACTGCAGATTTGGCAACTATTGGTTATTTAGAGTTTAGCTTGGTTTGACAATTCATCATGAAGAGACTAAAACCCAAGCAGGGTTCGTAAATTGTGCAAGTTTATTTCATGTACATTTCATAAACGAATAATTTGCATTTGATGGACGATTAATTTCAACTGGCCACCCCACTCGTGCGATTTTACTCCTTTGAATTATTTTCTTTGTGAATATGTAAAGTTTCATGTCTACGTTGATAACCCAGACACAATAGATTACTTGGAAGATAGCATTCAACGCGTTATTGCCGACATACAACCTAATTTAATGCATAGAGTTTGCAAAAATTAGACCTCTAGATGGCGCCATATGCTCGAAATTGTATTTAAATTATAAATACCAAAAATTAGTCTTTATAATATATCACATATTTGTATGATAAAACTATGCTTCTGTGATTTATTTTAATTTAAAATTCACCGACTCTGAAATAAAAATCCCAATCACTAGAGAATGTTGACACGTCTGATGCAAAGATAGTAGTTTTCTCTACCGGCTAGAAAACTTCTATTGCATATCTCTAGAAAGTCACTATTCCCTATTCCACGGAGTATAGTTGCAACATTTGTGAAAGTTCAGCCACAGCTACCCTCCCCCCGTTGGAACAAGATGCAAAGAAAACTTCATAACCTAATAGGTTCGACACTGTCTGTAATATCCCAATCTCTGCCATATCGTTGTAGAATTGCTTCCCTTTGCTTTTTGTTTTACAAGTACTTTAATAAAATGTGCTTTGATAACATCACTGCACTAGTGCCTTTTCAATATAAATATGCCCGATCAAGTCGACTAGAGGCAAAATTTGGCTCCCTTTACTGTAGCGGTCCACAGGTGTTGGGAGACTTTCTTCCCTAACTATCAACACGCAGCTGAACCTAACTTACGATTGGATATTATTTCCCAAGTTCTTTGCGCCCCCCCCCCTCCGCTTGAACAAGATATTTCCATCCATTTGTCTCCGGATCTGCATCGACATTTATTGGACTTATTATATATTTTTTATTCTATTCTTTTATTTGTATTTTCATTTATTTCATTAAGTTCTGCTCTCTTTTCTGCTCCCTCATCTACCATCCGACGTTATCTTCATCAATATATCTCCCTTTATTTCTTTATTTTCTATAATTACCTTCCCCACCTTCAAACACTCCCCTACCGCGTTCTTTCCCAGAATGCACCCAATCTTATTCAAAAGTGCTGCTCCCATTTACCCTTTAAATCACCCTACTTACATAACGGAAACTTCAGCTCCCTACCCTTAATTTCGTTTCGGTTCTTTCTATCTTATGCCATATATTTTATCCATCTTCATTCTGTTTCTATCTCATATTTATTTTCATCAATATTCTTTATGTTTTTTATGTTATTGCATGTTTACATCTCCTTTCTAATGTACCCTAAGCTAAACGTTCCCTTACCCTATATCTGTAATTCAGCTCCGTCTCCTCTCCTGATGAGAAGTATTTGATTTCGAAATGTCTAGGTATACAGCGTGCTTGTAACCCCTCATTTCTATTTGTGTTTTCCTTATGATGTGAAATGGTAAAATTTCAAATCTAGAATGTGTATTATATGCAAGACATTTCAATAAGTATATCTCCTTAACCTTAAGTATATATATATATATATACATATATATATATATATATATATATATATATATATATATATATATAATATACCAAGCTTCATTTTTTATCGCACCGACATTAACATTAAAAGCCTGCTTTTTACTATTTAAAAATTATTAAACAGATTTGTAAAACGAATTTCATTAATAATCATTCATATTTTTGGTTTCTTATTCGGTGATTTAATTCATTTAACTATTACGCGTAGTTTTCTTTATGCATATTTTCTACATCGTTCATAATTACGTACCATTATAGATAAAAAAAAATTCGAGCAAACGCATATGTATTATATATATATATATATATATATATATATATATATATTTATATTTATATATATACACGTTTAATAATACTTTTTATCCGAATATATATATATATATATATATATATACATATCATATCATATATATGCGTTTAGTAAACCTTTTTATCTGAATATATATATATATATATATATATACATATATATATATATATATATATATATATATATATATATATATATATATATACAGTGATGATCATATTTATTGGCACGGTAAAATAAAAGTTAAATTTTGTCTAATAAATTCTAAAAAAGGGATTAAATTAAAGAAAATAACAAAGCATATTATGTATTTTTAACTGGCCTTTCCGATGCAGCAATCGGATTTTAGAAAAAATAAATAACAAAGGAACAACAAACATAATTGCAAAAAACCCTTGTTCAAAATTATTGGCACGATTTATTTAATAATCAATTGTATAGCCTTTGGCCTTGATTACCTTCCTCAGTCGCTTTTCATAGTTTACAACCAAGTTGTTGCACTCTTCAGTAGTTATTTTAGCCCACTCTTCCTGACAATAATCCTCCAATTGAATAAGATTCTTAGGCTTCCTTTGCATTACCCTCAATTTTAATGTTCTCCATAAATTTTCAATTGGATTAAGGTCTGGGCTTTGTGATGGCCACTCCAAAACATTAATATGATTGTCCTCAAGCCATTTCTTAGTCAGTTTAGCCGAATGCTTTGGGTCATTATCTTGCATGAACCACCAACGACGACCAAGTGAGAGCTCTTTAGCAGAGTCTTTCAGGTTTTCATCCAATATTTTAACATAATCTTCCTTTTTTATGCTACCTGTGACCTTAACAAGTCGCCCTGGTCAAGAGGCAGCAAAGGATCCCCAAAACATCAAACTGCCTCCACCGTGCTTCACTGTGGGTATGGTGTACTTAGGCAGGAAAGCTTCGCCAGATTTTCTGTAAATATAAGACACTTTATTATGGCCAAATAACTCTATTTTCGTTTCGTCAGTCCATAGAACACGTTTCCAGAATACAACATCTTTATCAATATGACGTTTTGCAAAGGCTAGCCTTGCTTTCAGGTGCATAGGCTTCAATAAGGGAGTCTTTCTCGGACGACATGCTTTTAAACCAGCTCTCTTCAAAACTCTACCAACTGTATGTCGAGATACATTCACTCCAGAGGTGCTCTGTTCATCAACAATCTCCCCAAAAGAGATCCTTGGGTTTTGTTTTACTTGTCGAACAATTTTCCGTTCATCTCTTGGGGAAAGAATCCTTTTTCTCCCTCTACCCTCTAAACTCATAACGTGGCCTTGCGATTTGAACTTGTTTATTATGGCTCTAACAGTGGATTTGGGAAGGTTTAGCTTCTTTGAAATCTTATCATAGCCCTCCCCATTGGTATGGCATGCTACAACAAGCTTCCTGACGTCTTCGCTGTGTTCCTTAGTTTTAACCATGGCGATTGAAAATTATAATTTAGTCACTTATAATAGTTTAAATAAATCGCTATCTAAAAATTATCTGAAAAAAATTATTCACTGAATTAGCGTTAAACAAGCATAATATGGCTATAAAAAAGTTCAGAAAGCACGTAAACCGGAAATTGATTGATATTATACTGATACTAAAAGAAAAACAAAGCCGTGCCAATAATTTTGAACAAGGGTTTTTTGCAATTATGTTTGTTGTTCCTTTGTTATTTATTTTTTCTAAAACCGATTGCTGCATCGGAAAGGCCAGTTAAAAATACATAATATACTTTTTTATTTTCTTTAATTTAATCCCTTTTTTAGAATTTATTAGACAAAATTTAACTTTTATTTTACCGTGCCAATAAATATGATCATCACTGTATATATATATATATATATATATATATATATATATATATATATATATATATATATATAATATAATATAATATACATAAATATATATTATAAATATATGTATATATATATATATACACGTATATAGAACGTGATCTTGTCTTTGTGCGTACAGAAGTCTCTACCGAAATTCTCTCTGATGTTTCGGTTATCAGAATTGAAACTTGATATATATGGCATTTAGACCTGTGGTGTAATTTCGATTTCGTGTTTATCCTATAAAATAGCTACTAAGTGGTCACAATTAAAACAAATGTAAACCTTTTATATTTCATTTTCACCCCAAATGAGGCAAAGTGCTATCTTGATTTCGGGGCTACTATCGGCGAATAAGTTGCAGGGATACTATGTGGGGAGTTGAGCAGCAAGATGTCTGATCAGATTACACTTGAACTTCAGCATGTCAGTAGAGTTGGGAAAGCAGGAACACGGAAGAGAATACCAAAGTCCAGCCGTTCTGGGGAAGAAACTATATGAGTAAAGGTTTTCATATATCTAGGGATCTCTACTGTGTAGGGTGGGATTTTGTTGCTTGTCTGGTTTAACGGAGGTATTTACGTAGAGGGAGTACAATAGCTTGTAGTTTGTCGGAGCACCCACCATTAAAATACTTGTAGAACAGGCCGAGGGATGCAACATTTCGTTGTGGGACAGAGGCCGAAGCTTAGGTGATAGTTCAGAACCTATCAGGTTAGTCACTCTCCTTTGAACCCTGTCCAGAAGCGAGAAACTAGTAGCAGATGCACCATCTCAAATGTGACAACAATACTCCATGCATTGGCGAATGATGGTCTTATAGAGATAGAGGATGCTTTAAGACGTAAGTAGTTTTCTATCACGGTAGACAGAGCCCACCTTCTTCGCAACAGCCCTGGCAATACTCTCAATGTACCTGTTCCAACTCATGTTCTCTGTGAACGTAAGGTGAATAGTTAGAAACGAATACTTTCAGTTAATGTATCTTTAGCCATAGCTATTCATTGTTGAAAAGGTTTCTTGTAATTATTGAACGAAACAAGCTTAGTCTTGGTAACATTGAATCTGACCATCCATTTTTGTCTCCATTCCACTACAGATTGGAGGTCTTCCTCTAGTGTGTCTGCCATTTCCTTAGATCTGTGTTCATTCGTTCCCCCCCCGTGTCTGTTATAGAGTGTGGTGTCATCAGCAAATATACCCATCTCAGAGACAATTTTATCAGCGAGGTCATTTATGAATATCAAGAATAATAAAGGTTCACAGATAGACCCCTGAGGTACACCCACATTTATATTATATTGTTTAGATGTACGACCGCCGAGGATAACCTGGATTCTACTCTTACTTAAGAAAGATTTCATTATGTTAAGTATTTATCCAGTGATACCGTATGACCTGATTTTCCTGAGAAGACCATCGTGCCATACCCTGTGAAAAGCCTTAGATATATCTAGCGCTACCACTCTACATCCTCTGCTTTGTCCATGTATGGTATATACGTTTAAAGATTACAGTTAAAATATCTGCTGTAGAACGGGCTAGCCTAAATCTATATTGTTGGTCAGTCAGAAGTTTAGCAGCTGTAAGGTGATGGCATAGAGCTTTGTAATTATGGACTCAAATATTTTGACAAAAAGCAGGAGAAGGCTGATTGGACGATAATTTAACGGGTCAGTTCTTTCGCCAGAATTCTTATAAACTGGTACCACAGAAGCAGTTTTCCTGCAGTCAGGAAAGCAAGATTCGTTAAGGCATTTGTTATAATAAAGTTTGGAGAGAACTGGAGCAACCTCAGCAGAGCATTTTTAATAACACACGGGATGAGATCGGGTCCACATACTTTTGAGAAGGCTAGGTTTTTATGATATCATGCACCTGAGAAGGGGTGATTTTCAGATCATCTAGTGTGATTTCTGCCCGCAAAAGAAAGTCAGGGCAGGATCCAGCGTGGAGTTTGAGGCAAACCGACTGGCAAGCATGTTAGCTTTCCTGGTTGCTGTGCAAACAACCTCATGATTGTTGAATAGTGGGGTAACTGTTGAGTGCTCATTATTTACTAAATTGTTGTAGATTTCCCAGAAATAACGTATTCCTAATTATGTGCTTCGATGAGTTTCCTGGTGGTTTCAGTATACTCTCTCTTACCTGTCCTTATTTTTTTCTTACAATTACTTCTAGCTACTATAAACTTTTGTCTGTTTGTACTGGGCATGTCGGTTAAATCTGCGGTATGCTTGCTGCCTTTGAGCAACGGCAGCTGCACAAATAGAAGTAGACCATTAAGGAGAGTGGGGATTGCTACAAAATTTCCGCGTGGGACCATGTGCTTCAATTAACGTTTGGATCCATTCAGTGGTTTCGTTTATGCACTGTTCAGCAGGAAAGGATATTTCCCCATGGGGCATCTCTGATGAGATCCCTGATGGCTTCCTAGTCAGTCTTTTTATAATACCTTGTCGTTTTGAGCAATGGCTCTTCAGTTTTGAGTCGAGAATTTAAGGCGATTTCTACGATTATCACAGCGTGATCAGCATTCCCGAGTTGACTATGGATATTCATTATACAATTATCGGGATCTGTATTCAGAAATAGATCTAGAAGTGAGGTATATTGATCTTGCTGATCTGGGAAACATGTCGGAAACGTAACCGTCTGTGATAGGGAATGAGGTATAGAGAAGCTATGTGTTATGCTACCAGCTACATCTGTGTAAGTAGAGAATCCAAACCAATTTCTGTGGTGGACATTGAAGTCACAAAATGCATGTACTTGTGCGCTAGTATCGAAGAAGAGTGCTGTATCTATGCTGTCAGAGACTTGGTTGATTAGGGTACAGTCCTGGTCGAGGGAGAGCAGTAGAGAAAATATAGGTAGCTAATATTATGTTGCATGTTAAGTCTAAAGCACATAATGAGTAAGTCGAATAAAGCTTAAACTCGCTTAATTTTCCACCTTTCATATCCAACTATCGATAACTGAAACGGTACGACACTGCAGCGATAAAATAAAGATTATAGTTGCAGCGCTAAACGTTTTGGTTTTCATTCTTGCTGATGTCACCCAATTCATGTTCTTTTTTTTTAAATAACTTTTGAAGTCATTACTATATATTGGATACAATATAATAATCATTAAAGAATTACCTCCATAGTAATAAATACGAAATCTGCATGAATTAAAATATAATATACATGCGTATTTTAAAACCGGGCAATGCCGGGCGACCTGTTGATACACACATGCATATATATATATATATATATATATATATATATATATATATATATATATATATATATATATATATATAATGCCTACAGACACTAGTGTTTCATCCTTTCGGAAATCATTAGTGCAGGGTGTGTGTGTGTTTGGATTCTTAATCCGGCAGAGGGGGGGTGATTTGTCTAGTGTGTTAGGTTCATGCGTGCATGCCTTCTCGCTAGTTAGTTAGCTAACACCGCTGGCTAACCTCGTGGTGAAAAGGAAGCGGTTATGTATAAGTCTTCCCTGCCAGTACATAGCCTCTCTATCATCAAGACTCCTACAGTGCCTCCACGTTGGCCACACACGGTAACTGGGTGCCTTGCGGCCCCAGGCTAAACGTGTAGGATATCTCAGAGTAGTAGGGAACTCCAGAGGTAGTGCGTTATGGCCCACCGATGTGTGGACATGCCCTGGCTCACTACCAACCCCTCTGTCTTGTGAGTCCCCTTGGTTAGGCAAAGACTAGGGGAACCAACCCCAAAATCAAACACCATTGTCTTGTGGGCCTTATCACAGCAAAAGGCTAAGAGATGGGAACTTTGACTTCAAATCCTACTGATGTTTTGCAGTTTTCCTTAAAAGGCTATGGCACCTCATCCAGGAAGAAAAGGCGTAGTAGCGGACACGATAAAGCGACTGTTTACCTCACTGAGATTACTTTCGCCCAGAAGCTGCGACCGCCTCTGTTGCCAGTTGTTGCGGGTTCGCTCCACTGGCCATGAGCATCGGAGGTTCAGAGGGTGTCTATCTGATGCGCCACAGATACTGCACCTAAACTGCGCAAGCAAGTTTTAAACCAAGGTGGAAAGTTCTGTGGTGATTGAGTGAGACTACGCCAACACTGAGAGATAAAGCACTGAGGCCCCAACTAGTCATCGTCAAGGATTGATGGACTATATGATGATGATGATGAGTGCAGGGTGTTACGATAAACACCAGTTGAGAGACTCGACCCTGCCATTAGCAAGTACCAAATCTATTCGGCCACTGTTAACCGCGAGAAATATTGTTGAAATTTAAACATTTATGTTTAAATGTTTTTAACGTCTGTCAGAGTGATCTAATCATTATATGACGATCTGCACATGCGAGCTAAATTGACCGACTTTATTTGAATATATTTAGAGAGAGGGAAACAGAAAGACAGAGAGATAGAGCGAAAGGCAGATAGATACCTGTATTACTGTGCTTTCATAGATGTTAGATGAAATGTTAATGTTAATAAAATAGTGCTCAATAATAAGTAGAGCTGAATTATTTTATATTTTTCTTAATTTATTCAAACACTATCGGCTACATATTTGCATACATGCTTCAGCCTCAATTTATTTCTAATCTTAACTAATCTCCCAAAAGTTGAGATTTCAAAAGAAATAACACCTGAAACATGCATATATGTAACCAATAATGTTTATATAAATAAATAATAAATAAGCAAATAAATATTAGACATTTACTCTAATTAAAACGAGTTAAAGATATAACAGACTGTTCAAATTGATGACTGAATATGGTTAAAGTAGTGCTAGTTTTTGCAAGAAATACTAATCATTATGAATCTCTATTCATCCCTAACTGTGCATTGAACAGACATCATAATACATAGTTCGTTTCACCTTATCATAACAAAGGTATATACAAAATTTCAGCCAGATCGGCTAAGTAGTTTTTTGAGAAAACTTTTGAAGTATGGTGTGGTACTGTTGTGACCAATGCCTATAAATCCTTACATGTGCATCCAATGGATACCTAAATAATTAGCTCGCTGCACTTTATAATAACAAAGGTGCATACAAAAATTTTAACCAGGTGGGTCTAGTACTTTACTAAAAAAGTGGAGTAGACAGACAGGCAGACTATGATATATATATATATATATATATATATATATATATATAGAGAGAGAGAGAGAGAGAGAGAGAGAGAAAGAGAGAGAGAGCGAGACAGACAAACAGACAGACAGAGAAAGAAAGAAAGAGAGAAGAGAGAGGGGGGAGAGACGAAGGACGTTCCAATTTTTTGTTTCCTCCCAAATGGATCAGTAGGGAATTGTAAATTGCATTGTTATGATGACTGAACTTATGCATTTATAACCTGAAAGTTTCATCTCACTGTTGCAGATATTGACGGTGAGATACTAAAAGCAATCCCTGTCAAGAATGAGCCCCAGGAGCAGAGATGTGCTATTGAATTCCTGGCGTATTATAAACAATTAACTGATTCATAAATGTCCGTATTGTAATAGTTTCATTGATTATAATAATAAAATGAATGATTTTGCGCTACGAAACAGGGCTGTAAAGAATTGTCAATATCAACGTATTAAAAAGATAAATTGTAAGAGGGTCAATATCGTGAAATTTGGAATATAGACTTTGCCATTAATTGTCATATGCTCTGTACTTACATTGAGCTTCATAATTTAAGGATTTGTATAAATAAATGGTGAAATATAATTGAAAAAACATATTTTCACACAAAAATATATATGCGTATGTGTATATATATATGTGTGTGTGTGTCTACGCTTGTGCCGTATGTGCATAGGGATGTATGTGTGATTTATTTGTAATTTTCGTGTTTGGCTACATTTTCGCTTTCTGATTGATTACTTTGATTAATCTCCCACGTAAATCGTCGCTTAATTGTTCGCCAATGTGAACCCACGTGATTTTCACCCAACAGTTCCCCCTATCCCTCTCACTTTCTCTCTCTGTCTCTCTACTTCTTTCTCTTTTCCTCTTTCTTGCTGTCTCTCCCTATCTATCTGTCTATCTATCTCTTGCTCAATCTCTCTCTCTTTCTCTCTCTCTTCTCTCTCTCTCTCTATCTATCTATCTATTATGCGTTCTCTCTTTACATACTTTTTGTATATCTATTTTTGTTCATTATTATTAGTTTGATATTTGGGGTTTTTAATTTTTTTTTTTGTTATTTTTATTTCTATTTTTTTTTTTTTTTTTTTTTGTCGGCTTTTATTTAATGCTATCTTCATAGAGTGCGAATAACCTGTCTGTGGCCGGTAGCGATTCCCATACGTAAAGTGTGTTCCGCGTAATTTCAGCAAATGGAACGTATAAAGTGGTCCTCTTCATTGCGTCAATTAGAAGAAGAAGAAAACCAAGTCATATCCTCACCAAGGACATTATAGCTTTGCCCTAAGCAGTTTTTTTTTACTATCCATACGTTTCATATATCGCAATCATTTGTCTTATTCACTAGCAAACGCATAAGATTTCC
>NC_136497.1:91608102-91718102 GCF_053919585.1 Euprymna scolopes
ACTACGCAATTTTTATTTTATTTGTAGGAGAAATAATCTTTATGTCAGATTGTCCAGATAAACCCCTGTACAGAGAGATCTTCAACACTCGGGGATAGTGTCTAGTAGACATTCAAGTTCCCTTAAATAAGTAAAGTTCTCTCCAGTAGGCGGTCGAGTTCTCCCTAGTAGGCATCCAAGTTCTCTCCAGTAGACATTCAAATGGAAATATATATATATATATATATATATATATATATATATATATATATATACGTGTGTGTGTGCGTGTATTTTAAGAAACTTTACTAGAACTGTCCAATGTAAAAAGCTCAATATATGTTAATATTTAACAACAGAGCGCATATCAGTATGAATGGCATTTTTATTTACAATGATCAGTTTACATTTTTCTTGTAAAATTTATAAATAAATTCAATATAACTTTTCAGAATTATTTAGTACAGAAATAAACAACAAAGAATAAACTAGCACTTTACTTTAATGCAGCTCATCAGCTAATTAGAGACAGAAAAAAAAAAAAGAAAACCTATGTATGTAGTTTATGGTTCTTTTGCGATTTTCTGTGTTGTTGTTTTTTTTTTTTTGTGTCTGTCTGTCTGTTTTTAGCAAGGAGATTTTCTCCTGAAGTGATACAGCAATGATGAGTTGCACGAGCGAAAAATCCATCTAATTATGTTTATTCATGGCTGTTCGTTTCTGTGCGAAACAAGTGTCAATAGTTACATTAGTTTATTTAGAAATTTTGCCAGTAAAAATATGAATAACGTTTTTGCATTTCAATTTAAAATATCATGGTTTACTTATATATGCTCTGTTGTCAAATGCTAACATTTATCGAGCTTTTACATTGAACACTTCTAGTAAATGTTCTTAATCTCTCTCCTTCTCTCTCTCTCTCTCTCTGCCTCTCTATCTCTCTCTCTCTATATATATATATATATATATTTTATATATATATATATTATATATATATTGTTATTGTTGTCATTAGCATATTTTCAGTATACATTAGACATTATCCCATGCCACTATCAGAGGAGTAGATGGTTTCAGAAAACATGTCCGCTCTGTCCTACAGAAACACGGGCCAAAAGAAAACAAATGCTGAGCTTTCTACCACGTATGACTCCTGACACTCTCCTTTCGTGACGTAACCTACTTGGCACTGTTCGTTTCTGTGCGAAACAAGTGTCAATAGTTACATTAGTTTATTTAGAAATTTTGCCAGTAAAAATATGAATAACGTTTTTGCATTTCAATTTAAAATATCATGGTTTACTTATATATGCTCTGTTGTCAAATGCTAACATTTATCGAGCTTTTACAATGAACACTTCTAGTAAATGTTCTTAATCTCTCTCCTTCTCTCTCTCTCTCTCTCTCTGCCTCTCTATCTCTCTCTCTCTCTCTCTCTCTCTATATATATATATATATATATTATATATATATATATATTATATATATATTGTTATTGTTGTCATTAGCATATTTTCAGTATACATTAGACATTATCCCATGCCACTATCAGAGGAGTAGATGGTTTCAGAAAACATGTCCGCTCTGTCCTACAGAAACACGGGCCAAAAGAAAACACATGCTGAGCTTTTTACCACGTATGACTCCTGAATCTCTCCTTTCGTGACGTAACCTACTTGGCACGTTCGCCAAGTTTATAAACTTCATAAGTTAAAGTATACTGTTTATGTTATCTAATTTTTCAGTGGAAATGTTCTTGTTCCGCGCCTTTCTCTGTCCACTAACTCATCTGATGTACTGTCCTACATTATGTACGACATTAGCTAAAAACAGATGCATATAAATCATGAAATTACCTTCTGTTAACTCATATAATACTGGATGGGAGTATTCTTTCGATATAATCAAGTACTCCTCACAGCAGTAAGCATGTTTCGATTATAAGAATATAAATATTTTCAATTCCTTAATTTTGGGACACTCTTCAATCTTAATCCTCAACGTAAATGGTAAGAGGAAGCATTAAATCAAAATTTGAAATCGCTTAGAAGAGCATTCAGGAGTGGCTGAGGAGTACGATTTTAAGGGAGGTAATTAAGGGAAGATGTCGTTTAATTAGAAGTTAGGCAGGAATATTAATCATAATAATAATAATAATATTAAGAAGAAGAAGAAGAAGAAGAAGAAGAAGAAGAAGAAGAAAAAGACGAAGAAAAAAGAAGAAGAAGGACAACAAAACAAAAACAAAAAGAACAACATCAACAACAAAATAAGGCGGGGGAGGAGGAGGAGGAGGAGGAGGAGAAGAAGAAGAAGAAGAAGAAGAAGAAGAAGAAGAAGAAGAAAGTGCAGAAAAACTAGTAGACGAAGAAGAAGACAATGTCGATAAAGAAGAAAATCCAAAACAGCAAAATAAAAACAATAACAAAGACAAAAAAAAAGATAGACCACTTATTCCAAACAAACAAAAAAAGCGGAAGACAAATTAGTTTGGAATAAAATGGAGTTCACAAAATTACGAAACAAAAAAAATGTCGGTTGTAAAAAGAAACAATCAGTGAACGAAAAAGAAGAATGAAATAGGAAATATGTTAATCTAAAAAATATCAAGTGTAAAACTTTAAGAAAGAACCACATAATTAATGACAAAAAAAAAAGAAAAAAAAAGAAAATAGGAGGTTACATCGGCGGAAACGTTTTGAGAATCACACCCTAGATGAGAATAATAGTCCAAAAAATCATATTTTGTAATTTAATTTCATCTGTTTATTTATTTATTACCGATTCCAATGTTCAACATGAAAATTCCTGAGTTTCACAAGATGCACACAAAGAACGGTTTGGAGGTTAGATCGGCCCAGATGTTCTGGAAATAGCATCCAATTCGGGGTGCACCAGTTAGTCGGCAGGTAATCGGCCTCAGAAAGAAATATTATCAAGAGCTTTGCCGCCAATACGATAACCTCGATCTTTATGTAGAAAACCAGAATGCCACACTTTGTTGAACACCTTCGAAATGTCGAGTGCAACTATTACATATACACAAGTACATATTAATTGTTAAAGCGTAAGTGAGAAAAAAGTAATTAATCAATAAAAAAGGAAAGAGAGAAATTCAATAAAGAAAACAAACTGGAAATAATTCGACAATTGCAATCGAGAAATGTATGAACGCAAAGAAACAAAGAAAACCGATAGGATAGATAAACAAACAAAAAAAGCTGGGGTGCAGTTGTATAGCATTTCGGCATTGAAAAGGGTCCGGCAGCCATATTCCCTCGGCGATTACTCTGATTACTTATTGATTTTTGTCGCAATCGATCATTTCGAGCAAGCAACAGAGACAATACTCGACATAAAATACGTCATTGCTATTAGCGCCTCAGTTTAACACCTGTTTTTCCATTGTATTATTTTCCGAACAACGTTTCCTGATTATCAGCTGGTTTTTACGTGGGAAAACGCGTCAAGATATTTCAATGATATTCAATGGAATCGGAACTTGCGTACTGACAAAAGAAAAAAACAAAAATGAACACAACTAAGGAAAATTTGCATAATTCGGACTAGTGCACTCACTCATCTTGGATGCTATTTTCACAATGTTTCGGCCGATGTAACCTTCGACCTTCTTCAGTTTGTCTTATCAAAATCAGGGATCCTCTTTTTTTAAATATTCTAATCTATTATTTATAATTAATGGTTCCCATATTGCATAAACTTCAATACTAGGAAGGTCATCTATGCCCAATATATACGCAGTTTTTTTTAAGGAATCTTTATGTTTACCGTTGTTTCCCATCTATAATTTTTACTCCCCGCCCCCAGTATACATAGTTCCTCTTTTCCTTCAACGTGTGATAGACTTTTCCAGATCTCCACTTACTACGACTTTCTAGTGTTCTTCTAACCTTACTTTTAGTGGACAATATATCTGACTTTGGTATATTTTTCCCACACTTCCATGAACATTCATACACACGGTTCTTGTTATGACTTTTTCTGTAAGAGGCTTGATTCGCACGAGATGTTTTTTAGTTGTCCCTAAATACTCTCTTGATATTATATGGATTACATATTCTCTTAATTTTTTGCCATGAGATCTTTTTTTTATATGGTTTATATAAATCTTATATATAAATGAGTCGTTGGACCACTCAAACTTCGGATAAAGGAACGAGATTTTGTCATGCTTTCTTTTTTTTCTTATGACCTAACAAAAATTGTTAACGAACCCTAATCCGAGTATCCTATGCTGATGGATAATTTGCAAATCTTCTAGATCTTTTTCTAACAACATGCTCTGAACTGTGCTCATCCTCAGTTCTGTCTCCGCTAGGATATTCTGATCACTCGGTTGTCTCAGTAAAGATAAAGAGAAAGCATAACAAACCCATCTCCATCAAATAGTATATCGATACTTGATAGCCGACTGAGACGGTTTCCGAACGTTCATATTTGAATTACCCTTACGCTGTATATTTTAAAAGGACGTGTCTGATATAGTCTCTAATTTAGCTGAGTGGTTAACCATCGGCATAGACAGCTAGCTACATATCCTCCAACATTTTCCGACAGAAACCGAACAGCCACTTATGGTACACCCCTGAATGTGTTGCGTCATGACACACAGAAACTACTACTTCAATTGTTTTAAGCATAATTGATGTTTTGAAATTAAAGTTGTCTTTAGAACTGCAAGCAATTATTGTAAAAGGATTATAGAAAAAGAGAGAAAGATACATACTCCCAATACATAAAGTCCAAAATAGAAAAATAGAGGATTGATTCCCATGAGTTTTATCGAATAAGCAACAAGGTATAGAACAGATACGTGTCTTGCATCTAAACCATCATTAACTGGCCTGGGGTGATTTCGTCAGCATCTGACCAAGCCAAACTCTTTGCCAAGAATTTTCATCAAACGTAACCTATGTAATCAAGGTCACCAACATCTCGAATTTCCACCCAAGAGCGAAAATAACATGAATAAAATCCACATATTTGTTCGTGATGTTGCCACGCACATAACAAACCTTGATGTCAACAAAGCAATTCGTCCTGACATTATTTCAGTTATAGTACTCAAAATGCTGCAACCGGAATTAGTGCAGATTTATGCAAAGCTGTTCCATTAACGCCTAAAAGAGGAATGATTCCCAACACCTTGGAAAACTTCATTAGTTTGCCCAGCATTTAAAACTACTGGAGGGGGGTCTTCTGCGTTTCAGTACAGACCAATTAGTCTTCTGTATTCCATGAGTAAGTTGCTTGGATTCATGTTTAACAGAGAAATTATCAACCACCTCAACAAAAACAACGACAAGTAATACAGTTTCCGTCCTACAAGATCTACAGTTGATGCACTGACTGTAATTTCACATGAAACCAGTTAATCTATCGTCGGGGGTTCCTCTCAGGAGCAATAGCTCTTTCCATATGAAAGGCATTTGATAGGGTTTGGCATGAAGGTTTACTTCACAATATATACAGGTATGGAGTATCTAGAAATGTGTTCACAACTATCGAATCTTTTCTTTCCGATAGGTTCTTACAAATAGTCGTCGATAGGCAGAAGTTCGAAACTCCAATGCTGACATGCCTCAAAGATCCTTCCTGGCCTTAATTACCTTTCCTATCTTCATCAATGATCTAGATAACATTATAAGTACATTCGTCGATTTTATCATCTATAGCAGCAATTCAGAGGACAAGAACGACTACTATCTCTCTGAGTCTATCCTCTCCCACTATGAGTATATAGTGTAATGGGGAAAAAGTGGCTGGTTACTTTCAACGCATCAAAAACCAATCTTCTATCTTTTCACCATAAACACTCTGATCAACACATGGCCACAATTTATATGAATGCCTCTCGTTTCAAAGAAACTCCCTGCTTTAACAAACTTCTGGGTTCGACCTTCACTCCTAACTTTAAATGGAAGATTTACATTGAAGTAACTGCTACCGTCGGCGGAAAAAAATATATCAGTACCGATGCAGTTCTCTACCTATATAAGAGCCGGATACGTCCAAAAATCGAGTACTGTTCCCACATCTGGACAGGAACATCTCGTAACACCCTCTCCTGTCTTGAAAATGTTCAAACCCGGCTTCGAAACCTTGTAGGTGATGTCTAATACCTTTCCTTTCTACCTCTTTTCCACAGGTTAGAGGTTACGAGCTTGTCTCTGCTCTATCGCTAATATCACGTGCTCATCTGAGCTTCAATTCATAATTTTCTCGTACCAAATTTCACAAAAACATACTCGTCTAGCTAAAACCACTACCAACAGTTTTACCTGTTCTTTATCTGTGCCTAAATCTAAACCCAAATTCCATGAACAAAGCTCCTTTCCTAGAACTGCCCGCCTCTTTAACTCTGTTCCTCTGGCCTGCTTCTGTCTAATGTAAACAAGTTCTTGTTGAGACGTTATCTTAAATGATCAAATTACCACCACTAATTATTATTACACTGTTGTCCCGGTGACCACCTTATCCTCGAGTGGCCTTCGGACCGTGATAAGTTGTCACTCCCTTGTAAAAAAAATGCCTATTCTTATAAACATGATAGCTAATAACACCATACAACCGATTCCCGAGTTCGAGAAGATGCATCTGGAGAAGACCGAAACGATGTGAGAATAGCATTGAAGATAAGAACAGTCGTCTGAATAATCCAAATGATAAAAAGATGTCAATCATTATCTTTAAAATTCCAAAACAAAGAAAAAGTAAGAATAAAGTTATGCTACACACACCGAAATACTCGTATACAGCCTTTGGCCAGTTTATTGTTCAGCATAGATCGTTAAACTACAAAGCAATTTCGAAACTTTTCAGAGAGTAGACATATCATAGTCTTTATTTCTCCTATCTCTCACCTAACTCGGTGTGGTGGTCTCCATAAGGGTTTCATTCATTGTTTTAATATCATTAGAACATTACTAATTATCAAGACCAGAAACTACAGTGCACTTTCCCCCAAGTGAATAAGATATAGATGTTTTTCGTAGAAGGGTCAGTAATTAGCAAGGTCAAAAAGAAATCGAGGATAATGGTTAATGAGATTGAATTGGTATGAGTTGAAAGACACAGAACTTATACGGGTATTCAGGTTTCATTGAATGGACAGTATCCAAATACTTGTAGGGTAGTTTATGACAGAAATCAGATTTAAGAACGACCACGTTGCAATATGCAAGGAAGCAGTCCCATTCGTCAATGCTGGAAAAAAAGGATTACTGAGATAAAATGAGTTTCAGTTGAGAAACAAAGAACCTTAAATCAGAATTGATAACGAACGTTGTGAATTGACCAATGTCAAATATTTGCAGAGAGGTTTATGACAGAAATCCTTTGTTATTTGGGTTTGAAGACGATCATATTGTAATCTGCATGGAAATCGCCCAGCGGTAATGTGTTTCGCAGGTGGGAAGTCTTCTCGAATGAGCTCGGTTTGTAGAAACTTTGTCTGGCGTTGTAGTTGGACGACGAATTCTTGCTGTGAATGTCTTATACAGAGAAACCGGATATTTGGTCCCATTCGAGCATCTTTCGTGCAAATAATGATAGAATAAGGAGCAGCGCCCTCAACATATGTAACAGCAGTAGTCCATCTGATACTTATATAGACAAATAGAGTTGCACTGAAAGGCATTTACGTCTGAATCAGTAAATTGATCGTTAAGCAGAATTTGCGTTTGCTATAACAAGAAACTGCATTCGGAATTTTAAACGTAATTCACAGAATCAATAACGAGTTTGTGAAAATTAGATGAACAAGTATTTGAAAGTTGCAAATATTTAGAACATCACAAAATGTTTGGATTCAGCATTAAATAATTCGAAAATTCAACTTAAACAAATTGGACTTATTGTTGTTATATTATATATTATCGGCTATATTAAGTCTGACGTTTCTGAATCTTTAAGATAAGGATTGATTATATGTATTATTATTTATCGGACTGTTCTCATCCTGCACAAGGACCCGTGGCGTAGTAGCTAGAGTACTGGGAAAAATCAATTGTAAAAGTGATATTCTCCTGAAGGTTGAAGGTTCAATCCTCAGTGTGGGCGACCGAAATATACATTTGTGAATTACTTAGGACTTCTATCCAGTCATGGCCGACGGAACAAGAGCACGCTACCCTCGTGAAGTAAATAAAGCGTCCCATTCGAAATTCCGTCCAAATTCCCGAGTTCGACAGAAACATTTCCGAGTTCGACAAGAAGGAGGGAGGAGGTTATATCGACCGAAATGTTGTGAAAATCACAGTCAAGATGAGAGCAATAGTCAGATGAATAATGATACATATATCAAATCTGTTGAATTAGGTGGTTATAATGCTTAGATTGGTTTTAGTTTGGTTTGATTTGGTTTCGCTTCGGTTTTGTTTGGTTTTTCTGCTCAACATAATAATGAGACATTTTCCATTGATTAATTAACATAAATCACTTATGGAATAGTAAATAGCGAGAGAGAATTTTCCGCGTGTAATCCCAGTAAGGAGTCGTCATTTTATCATAACGAGTCCTTACAGGCATGTAACGTGGAAAATGTATATATATATATATATATATATATATATATATATATATATATATATATATATACTAGGTCGGTGAAAAGCAATATCGTTTTCTAACATATGCTACTTTTATATATGATTTCTGAATGTATTCACTGATATATATACATACATATATATATATATATATATAATTTTGAAGTTTTTCACTCTGTCGAATCGTGTTATTCGCTACCATTCTTAATCTCTTAATTCATTTTTTGCAGGCTTTTCGACAGCATGGACAAAATTCAAATCTGCACGATTTTCTTGTTCCAGTTCAGACTAGACCGAAAAGCTGCCGAGACAGCTCGTGATATAAACGATGCATTTGGCCCAGGAACCATAACGAACGTGTAGTACAACAGTCGTTTAAGAAATTTCGCAATGGTGACGAGAGCCTAGAAGATGAAGACGGTTGCGACCGGCTGACGAACATTTGAAAGGCTTAATTGAAACCGATCCTCGCAAAACGACACAAGTTGCTGTTGAACTCGAGGTCGACTATTCAACAGTTGTTCGCCATTTAAAGTAAATAGGGAAATAAAAAAAAAACGTTGGATAAATGGGTACCGCATGAATCGAACAATAATAAAAAAAAAGTGGCCGTTTTGAGGTGTCTTCTACACACCTGTGCAACAAAAAGAGCCCATTTCTCGAGCGCATTGTGACGTGTGATGAGAAGTGAATCCTCTACGACAGCCGGCGACGTTCGGCACAGTGATTGAATGCCGGAGAAGCTACTTGAATCCGGGCGAAACGATTATGGCGGAGAAGTACTGCCGACAAATTGACGAAATGCACCAGAAACTCCAACGAATGTGCCTGAGATTGGTCAATATGAAGGGGCCAATTCTCCTCCGTGACAACGTTCGCCAACATGTTGCTCACCTGATCCTGCGGAAACTGAACGAATTGGGCTACGAGAATCTGCCTCATCTGCCATATTCACCGAACCTCTCGCCCACCGATTATAACTTCTCAAGCATCTCAACAACTTCCTGCGCGAAAATTCTTCACACGCCTTCAATGACTTCATCGCTCCCAGAATTCTGGATTTCTATGCTTATAGGATAAATAAACTTGTTTCTTGTTGTGCCCATTCTAATGTTTCTTGTTTCGGTTAATAAAATTTATTATGAAAGGAGTTACGATCTTTTGACGGAAAGCATAAAAAACATTATTTTTGACACACCTGAAGTATATATATATATATATATATATATATATATATATATATATATATATAGTCATCCACATCGACTGTTTCGCTGCTGATCAGTGAGGCTAAACAGGCGACTGTCTCAAGCCAGGATCGAAACCCGACCGCCCAAATAACAGTCAAGGCTTCTCACCATAACGCTATTATACGACTGCTGCTCTGTGGGTAATTAATAAATGATGTTTTTGACATCGTCCAAATGCCTCCGCTCGATGTTTTTACACAAAGAGCGTCGCTTAATACGCTAATGGCAGTTTGTATATCACTTCCCGAAATGCTCAACTCAAGATAGGAAGCATTATATATATTGTTCTTTTACAAAGGAGTCATCACTTACCAAAGCCTGTACGCCATTCGAGAATAAGGATTATAGTGTGTACAGTCGTCAATGGGAAAATATCATAGTAATCGTTAGTAGTGAAAATATGTTAAATTGGATTACTTAAGGGGACGGCTCATCAAAAACTTGTTCATGCTTGACTTGAAGACGATCATATTGTAGTCTGTTGGAAAGCAGGAAAACGGAACAGAGATCCACAGGCTTGCAGTTCTAGGAAAAAAAGGCTTTGTTTATGGAACCTTAGTTTAGGTTTAGGCATAGATAAAGTGTGGGCGAAATTATTGATTATGGTTTCAGCTAGACGAGTGTTTTTCGTGAAATTAAGGCAGGGGCGGACCGTAGATTGGAGCTCAGACGAGCACTTGTCATGAAAATAACGATAAAACAGAGATAGGGTCGCAACGTCTCTCTCTTCTGTGGGAAAGAGGTTGCGGGTTAGATGAAAAAAAGGCATCCCCACTAGGCTACGAAGTCTATATTGAACTCCGTCAATGCAAGATAAGCTGATTCTAGCAACTCCTGTCCTATTGTGGGCACAACATTCCATCTTTGGACGTACTTGGCTCTTATACAGGTAGAGAATTGCATCAGCAGTGAGATATCTACTGGAGTGGTAGAATGATTCCACCATTTTTCCAGCAGCCTTGGCAACGGATGTGGTGTACGTGTTCCTTTTAAGATTAAGAGTAAATGTCAAACCCAGAAGCTTGTCAAAACATGGAGCCTCCCCAAGACGAGGGGCATTCATTTTAGTTGATGGCAGACGGAGATTAGAGTGTTGATGAATAACAATAGAAGCTTAATTTTAGATGCGTTAACATTAATCGGACACTTCTTTCCCCCATTGAATTCCGTGCTCAAGATCAGAGGAGAGAGAATCAGTAAGAACTTGGTCGTTTACGACCTTTGAAGTGTTGACATAGATGGTAGTGTCGCTTGCATAAATGTCTACCAATGATCTTAGGGTGTGTTTTGGGAGATCATTGTTATAGATCAGGAACATAATACGGTCAAGGATGGGCCTCTGAAAGACTCCAGCATTAATACTGAAAACTTCTGATTTTTGCCGATCAACCACTACTCTTATGAACCTATCAGAGAGAAATGATTTAATAATTGAGAAGACATTTCCAGCTATACCGTAGCAGGAGATTTTTTGCAGTAGACTTTTATGTCATGCACTATTAAAGGTCATTTGTATGTCAAGAGCAATTGTCCTAGAAAGGAAGCCTCCGTCGAGAGATTCGCTAATCCTATAATAGTTAGCACATCTGCTGTAGATTAAGCAGACCGGAAAATATATTGCATGCCACTGAGGGGGGGGGTGCTGGTTGACTACTTCTCTATTTAACACAAATCCCAGCAACTTACACATGACGCACAGCAAACTGATTGGTCTATATTGAGAGGAAGATGACCGATCACTTAAATTTTTAAATAAGGGATAGACTGATGAGGTTATCCAGAGTGTTGAGAAGCAATTCTCTTTAAAACAACTCTTAAACAGCTTTGTAAGTAGTTAGTAAGGAGTTAGTTCTGGTTGAGACTTTTTGAGCACTATATTAGGAATGCTGTTAGGGCAAGTTGCTTTACTAGAATCGAGGTTTTTGATTAGCTTGGCAACATCATGCACATATATTTGTATGTCGCATAGCGTGTTTTCAAAGACAGGAGGAAATATTGGGGTGCGGCCCTGATTGCATAGAGTAGAATTAGCTGCACGGTTATTAGCAAAGAGTTTGTCTTTGTCCGATGCTGACGAGTTATCTTAGGTCCAGTGATGATAGTTCAGATAGAGCAAACGCTAAAACTGGTGGGAACCAAGCCGCTGCTCAGCTACGTTTTACTGAGCATACAATTCCCTCGCGTTCTTTATTACACTTTTACAGGTTGCTGCCAGTCTTGAAGGCGGTTTTAGTCTCAGTACATCTATTACGCTGGAAGCAATGGAAATAGGGATTTCTGTGCGTAATGGCAGTTGCACAATTTTATGAAGAGAATAATGGCTGGCTGTTAGGTTTTATCTTGAATTTGTGGAAGGCATGAACCATTGTTTTTAATAAATTATAACCTACTCATGCTTATATATTAAACATCGCTGTAGTAAATACTAAAAGTCAATATATTAGATAATAAGTCATTTTAAAATATTTTATGTGGATACATGAAATAATAATAATAATAATAATAATAATATTAACAATAATAATAATAATAACAACAAAAATAATAGATATATATACATAATATTTGCATATATATACGTATATATATGCATTACACACACACACACACACATATATGTACGTATCTATATATAAATTACACATACATATATATATATATATATATATATATATATATATATATATATACGTATGCCAAAAACAAAAACAAATAACATATAAGTAAATATATATATATATATATATATATATATATATATATATATAAGTGAACGTGTCTGTATATCTGTGTGTCTGTGTGTCTGCGTACATTTCCCTACACAAAAACTCTGTCAATTTTAAGTCTACAGGTTCGAAATTTGATATTGGGTACTGAGATTTCTGAAAATCTTTGTGATCGTTTGTCGGCCAGAAATTTGGCTGTTAAGGGTCAAAGTTCAACGATTTGACCTTTGAAAACTCTACCTAACTCCTCCCACAATTTTGGGTCTAAACACTTGAAATTTTAGATATAGGTTTCTTGGACATGGATCTAACTTAATAACTTGATTTGAGCCTAACACAATAAATGTTAAGAGGTCATAATAGGGGTCAAAGTTTTAAAAAATGTGATCTTTGCGGTCTCTACCAAATTACTCAGACAATTTCTGGTCTAAACCTTTAAAATTTTACATAAAGGGTATTCAGAGATAGGGCAAACTTTTAAATCTGTTTTAGTCGAAAAATTTTAGTTACCAATACATAAATGTATGTATGTATGTACGTATGTATGTTTGCATGTCCGCCTAAAACTTTCGACAGAGGCGACGGATTTCACCAAGATCAGTATCGTTTTGAAGTTCGACCTTTCAGACGACAAATATCGAAAAATTGGCTAAAAACATTAATATCTTCACCTTCAACTGGGAACTTTTCAACAGGGGTGGGGTCGTTCTTTTTCTCCTTCGCGGTACGGGTTCGAGCCTGCCTTCCTACTACCACTTTTTTTCTTTGCTCAACATGCATATCCAAACACCCGGGCAACGCCGGGCTGAAATGCTAGTATATCTATAAAAATGAAAATGTCTGTCTTTTGTCTATGGTAGTTAAGGAAGACTATTATACGCGATATATCGAGAAAGTCGGCGAGAGGGACCAACGGTTAAGGAGGTCAGGCTCATTACCGTGGGATCCTGATTTCGAATCTCGCTAGATTCAACCACTCTGATGAACCGTAGACGAAAAAGCACGTGTAAGTGGATAATTGTATTTTAAAAACAATATATATATATATATATATATATATATATATATATATATATATATATATATATATATATATATATATATACCGCTCGGCGCTCCCCATGTGTGGGGTACCAAATTGGTTAAAGGAAAAATTATTCCCAACTCGCATTTAGGTAAAAATGCACTTTCGTAAATAATTGAATTCCTTCAAAACATATCGCAAAAACAAACACAAATAACATGTAAGTAAATCGCGATGTATCGAGACAGTCGGCGAGAGGGACCAGCACCAGCGGTTAAGAAGGTCAGGCTCATTTCCGTGGGATCCCGATTTCGAATCTCACTAGATTCAGCCACTCTGATGAGTCATAGACGACGAAACACGTGTCAGTGGATAATTATATTTTAAAAACTATATATATATATATATATATATATATATATATATATATATATATATATATATTGACCTTGAGAGAGAGAGGGAGCGAGGGAACGATACAGAGAGTTAGAAAGAGAAACATATGTATATATATATATATATATATATATATATATATATATATATATATAGAGAGAGAGAGAGAGAGAGAGAGAGAGAGAGAGAGAGGGAGAAAATGTAAAATGTGGGAGAGAGAGAGTACCAAAGTAAGTTGACTTTCGGTAAAATTACGGCCAACAATTTATAGCGGCGATACTTTACGTTCATGTGGCTTAGATCGTTGTGAGACAAAATGCAAGTGGGAGGGGAGTTAGATCACAGCGGACGTCGAACGTCCGTCTCTGTTGTCTGAAAGTGTATCGACTTCAATTCTGGCACTCACTCACCAGGAAGACGTCGAAAAGCCGTCGAATTGCGACCAAAATAGAAAGAGAAAGTGGTTGGGGGGCAAGGTAAAGCGGGTTTGTGTGGAGGAGGAGGGTAGGTGCCACCAGATTGACAACGAAAGTGGCAGGCGGTGGGAAATTAATAGAAACCAAAGCATCCGGTAAGTTTTGGAGCCGCTATAGTCGATAACAATCCCGTTTTGTCGGCTTTGGCTTAACTAAATTTATCATCAGACACTCAACAAACCTATTAAAAGTTTACGAAATAAACAATTCCGTTGTCACTTTAAAAAAAAAAAAGGAAGTAAAAAAAAACATCAGCTAATCTAAATATTGCTGTTTTGTGAAAGACTTATATGAATGTCTAGACTTACATCCGGCCTTCAAGCTAAGTTCAAAGTATGGTATTATATTGACTGTTGTGTTGAACATGGTGTACAGTTGATAAAAGAACTGCTTGAACAAATGAGTCAAAATTCATCTGGTTAAAGAAGCATGGACATGACCTGACCAATTCTACGTACACTTTTATGAAGAAATAGATGATCATAGATCTTTCTAGTCTTGTGGAGGACATCTTTTTGTTGTTTATCCTTTATGTGGACCCCCTCGGTTGGCTCTGATCATAGAATCGGGGTCACCTGGGTTCCTAGAAGTGGGGGCTCTCTTAAAGCGAGGAATCAGCGAATAAAAAACGCATGGTTGAATAAAGTGACCAGAACAGATACAACACTTTGAAATATTTGCAAAGAATATTTTAAAATGTGCATTCAAAACAAATTAAACGCAAGGCCAATTAAAAGTGTCGTTGATCACCAGTCATCATAATACCATATTTACTCTAGGGGTTATCATACTTAAAATTTGCCAAGTGGCTTTTAAAAAAATACGTGTTCTACACGTTTAAAAATGTATTTGCATAAAATATAAAAGGGCATAATGAAAACATTATTTACACGGTCATTCAAAAACGTGGGGATAATGTGTGTCGTTGGTCATCCTTGATCTCCAATATATAAAATTATCTATTCTACTCTTAACTAGAAATATGTTACAACAATACTACATTCACTCGAGGTGCTATCCTACTTGAGATAAACCCAAATTCGAATTGAAAAACGTTTGTTCAATTATTAATAGTAAAACCAAGCTTTGATACCCGTCTTGAGGCCAGGAATGGAAATTTTTAAGTTAAATTGATCTTTAATTAGACGTTTCAACATCCAAGAATGATTGAACTATTATCATTTCTTACTCGCTAGACCTTATCACGTGATTCATTACAAATGATATCACACTGATAAATACGTGTACTTTTCTATTGAATCTGAGCGACAATTTTCTGCAGATTTATTTTACACTCTGCTTATTTCCAACACAATTATACCTCACTTGTTGTTCTGGTGCCAACGTTTTGCCATGAAATCCTGACTAATGACGATCGGTGTATTGAATTTGAATAACAATGTTTTGTTGAGTTCAGTATCATCTGCTTTCTTTCAGGTCTGAATAGTGCTATCTCTCTACGATTTTTTTCATCTTTTTAGAGCCCACCGGGGCTAACCAATGTTCCTACCAGTGTGTTATTTTTGGTGTTGGGTATCTCATACTATAATCTTTCTCCCACGTATCTAGATAAACAGTTTCAGTTGCTCCCGGCTCTTCCTATTATGCACCGTGCATATTTTCTAGTTTTGTTTGCGAACTCACGTCCTAGCTATATGAGTTGGCATCCGTAATCTAGGATTTTCTGTCTATATACTGGTTGTTATATCAGTATCCCGGTGTAAATTGTTCCTTTCATTACAATTCCCCATAGTCGATTTTCTAAACCTGTTCCTGTTATTTTTTATTTGTTTTTATTTGTTTGTTAAGCTAGATGAACTTCCGCATATAACGGACGAATATCGTGTTTCAGAATTATCTGGTTTGCGTCAAGTCCTTTTCGTTGATCGTACCTATTTGTAAACCTGAATGCGTTTACACACGACACTGCTCGGCCGTTGCATGCAAAATATGATAAGGTTTTCCACAGGGCATGCAAGGAATGGCGCAGAAACACGTCCACCCGATTGATTTGTGATTTTGCTTCTGACAAGTCATTGCTTGACATACGTAGAGAAAAAAACGAATTTTTATACCAACTTATCTTGGATTTTTAGCTGGATTCCGGCTTTAATATTGCTTGATGGTAAACCTGTCCGTTATCTATGACCCTACCAGGGATACGATGGCTCTGAGACTACTATGTAGGCAGTGCAACTACCACAGTGGGAAAGGGTTGTTCTTTGGGTAATATGTCTCTGCTGCTTCTACGATAGAATTAGTTTTCATATTTCATTGTCCCTTAGATAGATGGAAATTTAGTTAAATTTTCTATTATATCCAGCCGAAATGTTTTATTTCCCTTCATGTTCACGTGTTTGTTGTTTGTTTGTATTTTTCGTCCTTGGTGTCTACTTTTTTTTTAGATAAATGTGTCTCTTTGTGTGTCAATATCGTAGGGGATAGTATGTCGTTCATTTCCTAGTAGTGATGCTGGTTTCTGCTAGGACCATTTCCATGTATGTTCAAAGTGTAATCATTTGCACAGTTCCAAGTGAACTACTTTCCCATCCCAGCCATGTGTATTCATTTCGATCTAGCTTACTGAATTTACTTATGATGTGTATTACACGTTGATATCTTTTTCCATGCTCCAAAAATGCTGATTTTCTGCACTTTTTATATCTTGACTTTTGTGTAGTTTATTATGTAGCTCAAATTAACGCTTCTGTGTTCGCTCTCTAAGTATATTTTGATTATCCATGTCAATCTTTTGTCTTGTGCACATGGTTTAGTAGGTTTTGTAAACCAATGTACAATCCGTAAAAAATGGCGATAAAATATGCTTCACCCGTGGTTAGTCCTAATGTTTTTATATCATTATTAGCGGTGGGGGGGGAGGCTTTGCCCGGTCGCAAAATGCTGATATTTTAATTTGTCCGGATTTCATATATATTATTAGAGAGCCGTGATTTCAAAAGTAAAAAAAAATATTTGCGTGCTATCAGATAGCATCGGAACCGAATGCAAAACTGTAGCATTCAAAGCTGGTGACGTTACCACTGTACCAATGTGACACACATATAAACTGATCAAAAATATACTAAGATAGGTACACACATTTTTTTACCCTTTAAAGTATGTCAATATTAACTTACGTACTTTCTTCTTTTTCTTTTAGTTGTTATAATACATATAAAATTTGAATTATCATTATGTAATTACCATTATACTAAAATACACATTATTAGTGCATTCATATTAACTTTCTTCTGTAACAATAGAATATTTATAAACCGTGTTCCTAATCTTCATATTATGGGCTTCTTCATGTATAGCCTTCGTTTTGTTCTGTTAATCTTCCAACTGTTTTAGTTCCTATTTAATTTCATTGTAATTTTATATCTTTAAATCTTAAAAGTTTATTTTAATATAATCTATCTATCTATCTATATATTCTATGTACTGTGTATTTTGGATTGTTTTACTCTTTTATTCATGTTGAATTCACCTATTCGTAACAACTATCATAATCGTCATCATGAAAGTTGAGGATTTGTGCCGTTATGAACGCATGTTCAATTTAAAAGCTGTACTAGCGGCGAAGCGAACGTCTCTCTATACTATGTGCTGTGTATTTTGGATCGTTTTACTCATTTATTCATGTTGAATTCACCTATTCGTAACAACCATCATCATCGTCGTAATGAAAGTTGAGGATCTGTGCCATTATGAACGCATCTTCAATTTAAAAAGGGGGTGTAGAGGATTCCCAAAAGCCTTGTTAAGGCAACCCCTCTGGGTGAAGCTGGTTTGCAGTTTGACTTGTTGCTGGCTATCTTGCTCATGCTTGTTGCTAGATCTCCACATTTTGAACCGAAAGAGAGACTTAGCTGTCATACAAAGCTAAAACTCTGTAACATCATCTTTGTATAGATACTTCCTCAGGCATTTGTCTATAAAAAATTGTCCGTGGCGATGGAAAAACTGTCACGCCTGTAGCCCTGAAATGCTAGAAGCATGTAATAATTGATCTGCCATCATTCTATATATATATATGTGTATGTATGTATGTATGTATGTACGTATGTATGTATGTATTATGTAAATATATGTACTAGTGTATTTATTTGCATGTATATCTATTTGTATATGCATGTATATATGTATGTGTGTATATATTTTTATTTATTTTTGTGTATATATGTTTGTGTGTTTGTATGTATGTACGTATATATATTTGTGTGTATGTATTCATATGTATCTATGCATATATATGTATGCGTATGAGTGCATATATATGTATGTGTGGGTATATATAGGTAATTTTATGGACATGCATGTATATGTGCATACATGTGTACGTATATGTATGTGAATATGTATGTATATGTTTTTGTGTTTTTTTAATTTTCTTCCTTTGAAGATTGTAACGCTGGGTATGGGGCAGCCAAACCAGCTGCCAACATTGCCCCGCTTTTTTATTGAAACCAACCGAGAGCTCTTTTTAGTATCCTCGCTGTTCCCTTAAGTGCAATTGTATGAATCTCTTTTGCACTTGGTTCACTAGGAATATTAGTTAGGTAGGACTTCAGGTTCTTCTTCATAAGTCCTGTGGCACCTATGATAACTGGTATGATCGATATCCCCTTTAGGTTCCAGTTTCTTTTCATATCATACATGAGACCTTGGTATTTGGTCTGTTTCTCTCTTTCAGCTCTGTTAAGACCGCCATCATTAGGAACACTCACTTCAATCAAGGTTGCAACTCTCTCTGACTTATTCCATATAACTATGTCAGGTTTCACAGCAGCATTTTCAAGGTAGGTGGCTGTAGGGATTACATGGTCGTAATGTATGGTATATAAGTCATTTCCAACTGTTCTTTCAGGTTGATGTTCCCAGGACTTGCTGCTACACTGGATGTTTGATTCTTTACAGATGGTCCAGTGGAGGTACTTGCATACTCCATCATGTCTCGCTGTATAGTAGCCGTCCTCAAGAAAAACTTTGCAACTTGATATCAGATGACCAACACTTTCCAATTCTGTATGGCAGAACCTGCATTTATTGTCATTACTGATCCCTGCCATCTTCTTGAATACATTGGTCATCAATCCCTGGTCTTGAGCAGCCATTATGACCCTTTCCTGATCGTGGTGGAGGGATCCTCTTTTGAGCCAGTCCAAAGAACCTTCTTTATCTATGTATTCCTGAGAAAGTTCCCCCAGAAAATACTTTGCACGCTGATGTTGTTCCCATTCTTTAAGGTTCATCTGTTGAAAGGTCTCGGTATATTTCTGCCGGCTCTTTTTTGCTATTTCTGTGGCACACTTGTTTGGTGTTTCGTCCTCATCTGAGAGACAACTCTGACCAAAATGCTTGGCCAGCTGGGTGACTGATGTTGTTCTGCTGGCTCTTGTCTCTTGATGTTCATATACTATTGAGAGGGTGTCATTCTGGGAGCTTCTCGGATAATGACCTGTGCTCAAAATAGTTGCCCTATGTTGATGATTAATCTCTGAGAGTCCCAGACCTCCTTCTCCCCTGGGCAAATACAGCCTTGGTAGACACTGATTTCTGTATATTATTTTATGAAGCGTTAGTAGCTTCTGTGTCTTTACATCTAGCCGGTTGATGTATTTTTGTGGGCAGTCAATGATACCAAAGCTGTATGTTATTACTGGCATAGCAAGCTGGTTTATGGCAGTAATTTTATTTTTATTGGTGAGCTGGGTTTTGCATATTTTCCTCACCCGGCGTACATATTCTTTACTAATCTTCTCCCTCATCTTGGCATGTATGTTCTCATTTTCCTCAATGCCAAGGTACTTGTAAGGCTAATGCTCTTCTAGATCCCTGATGTCGATGTTTTCATTAAGCTGCATATTTTCTGTGTGGATCTTCTTCCCAGCTCTGAGTGTACATTTGGCACATTTATCCAGGCCAAACTTCATTCCGATGTCACTGGAGAATGTGTGTACTACCTGCAGAAGGTGGTGCAGATCGGTGTCAGAGCTAGCATACAGCTTAAGATCATCCATGAAGAGCAGATGGTTTATTCTCTTGCTTGGATCTCGATGGCGTCCCTGACTCAAATTGTAGGCGCTCGGATTTTTATTCAGGAGCTTGCTTAGTGGGTCTATTGCCATACAGAAGAGTAAGGGAGATAAGCTATCACCTTGGAATATTCCCCCTTTTGATTTTTACTTCAGGGATGATGGCTTTTCCTCCATTGTGATTTAATGATATTGTAGTTTTCCACATCTGAAGGTGAGCAGCCATTGTTTGTCTAATTACCGGGTGGACTTTGTATAACTCAAGGCACCGAAGTAGCCATGAGTGTGGCACACTGTCAAATGCGTGTGTGTACGTATTTGTATATGTTTGTATATATGTGTATGCATATGTATGTATATGTATGTGCATGTGTGTATGCATATGCTTGTATATGTTTGTATGTATGTGTTATATGTATTGTGTATGTATGTATGTATAGATATGTGCATGTGTGTATGTTTATGGGCATGTATGTGTATGTATGTGTATATATGTATATATATATATGTATGCATGCCAAGGACCGTCTTCAATGTCATGTCTGCTTAAGCGTGTGAATTCGCTGGCAGGACTAAAAGAAAAAAAGGTTATCTTCGGGTTCATGGACTTTCAGTGACTGAAGGAGTGGCACTCGTCTGTCAAGACGTTGCAATCATCCTATATACACACACATCTATATATCTATCTATATATATATATATATATATATATATATATATATATATATATATATAGATAGATAGATAGATAGATAGATAGATAGATAGATTGTATCAAAAATAGAACAATATATGTATACATATGTGTGTGTGTGTTTTAGTTTCTTAACTAGTCATTTTCTTCTTTAGATTTAAACAACTTAACTCATCAACTAATTAAGTTAAAATTTAAATTTTGTTCTTATTAATTAACTAATTAAATTTCAAAACTTAGTATTAGCAAAAACTGAACTTTAAGATTAAGTTTCTATTTCACTCTAGATTTCACTTCAGATTTAATAATTAACTCGTGAGGAAAAACACAATGATGATAATAATAATAATAATAATAATAATAATAATAATAATAATAATAATAATAATAATAATAATAATAATGTATACTGGTTTTTTAAAAAATCACACCGTTACACGAAATACTAGCTCAAACCTAAGAAAATGTATAGAGGAAACAAACGTGCTAGATTGGATGACAAAAGGTAAGGCCACATTGATACAGGACACCGAGAAAAGAACCGCCCCCAGCAATTATAGGCCGATTACGTGCTTACCCAATATATGGAAAATATTAACAGCACAACTGAAGGAACAAATCTACCACTCTCTGAATAATCGTGGACTTCTTTCCGAAGAACAGAAAGGATACCAAAAAGGTAAAAGAGAAACATATGATCTGCTATATATAGACATAAAAAATTCTAAAGGAGGTAAAAAGGAGGAGAAAGAATCTCGCTATGGTGTTGATCGATTATAAAAAAGCATACGACAGGCCCCGCCCCCCAAACATGGATAATAGAATGATTAAAAATGTATAAAGTACTAAGCAGGATCATCAACATGATAGAAAATCCAATGAAATTGTGAAAATTGGAAATGACAGCAGAAATAAACATACAAAAGGGTCATCTTTCAAGGAGATTCACTATCACCATTACGCTTCATCATAGCCATGATACTCCTGAACAATATACTGAGAAAGTGCCAAGCCGCGGGAAAAATTAACCCCTTGATGTACATGGACGATCTGAAACTTTTTGCAAGGACCGAAATGAACTAGAGACACTAATAAACACTACAAGGATCTTCAGCCAAGATATCTAAACGGAATTCGGTATGGAAAAATGTGCAATACTAATTATAAGAAAGGGAAAACTGGAGACGAGAGAAGGCATAGAACTACCCAACCAAACGGAGATGAGGGCATTAGGGGAACAAGACGCCTATAAATACATGGGAATTCTGGGAGCAGACACGATCACAGCAACAGAAATGAAAGAGAGAACTGGAAAGGAATACCTCATGAGAACAAGAAAACTTCTGGAAACAAAATTATATAGCAGAAATCTAATAAAAGGTATAAATACATATGCAGTATCATTAGTAAGATACTCTGGACCGTTCATAGGGTGGACTAAAGAAAAACTGAGACAACTCGATCAGAAGACTAGGAAACTCATGCACCCGAAGGACGATGCTGACCGACTCTACGTGAACAGGAAAGACGGAGGGAGGGGACTGGTATGTATAGAAGACTGTATTAATAACACCAAAAAAGAACTAGAATGCTACATAAAGCAAAACACTGAAAGGATAATTATGGCAGCAAGAGACACAGAAAAAATAACAAAACAGAAAACAGAGAGACAAAAGAAGACAAGACACGAAAAACGGGAAGTTTAAAAAACTAAACAGATGATTCGTAAGGACGAAACAAAAGATGAGAATAACGAAAACACTTGGACGTGGATGAGAAAAAGAAACGTAAACAGAAAAACTGACTCCCTAATAACGGCAGCATAAGATAACTCGGTAAGAACCAACCACATCAAAGCAAAGATCGACAAAACACAAGAAAACAGCAAATGCAGACTCTGTGGACAAAGAGACGAAACGATAAACCATAAAGAAAAGTCCTGCCAAATCGTAGACTTTGCTGTTTCAGCTGACTACATGATAAATATCAAAGGAAAGGAGAAACGGAAAAAATACACAGATCTAGCCAGAGAACTGAAAGAGATATGGATGATGAAGAAAATCGGGATTATACCTGTAATAGTAGGAGCACAAGGAACAATTTCGAAAAACTTTGATAAAAGAATGGGAGAAATTGGAATCAAAGGAATGACTGGAAAGATACAACGAATAACAATTATGAAAACAGCTGAAATATTAAGGAAGATCCTTGAATGCGGGTATTAATACACATGAGCCACATACGCAGACAAGACGAACAGCTGCAGAGACAAAACAATAAGAAACGTTAATTAAAACCAATAAAATTGAAGATACATATCTATAAGTTCTCTGTCCCCTCCCCCATCCTCTCCCCATCCTCTCTCATTACCCAATCACCGCCCCTCCAAAGAAAACGAATGGCGCCAAATATCCGAAAGGGTCAAGGAAGATGGAAAGACCGAGGACAAGTGCGAAGAGAAGTGGGACCTAGGGGAGGCTAATTGCCAGTCAAATTCCAGTGGAGATCAATGGTCGCTGCTATGGTAAGCGACTGTTGCGATGATGCAAATTCATTTACAAATGTAATCAGAAGAGGTGGAGAGCATTGAAAAACTGGGGAGACTTGTCACTCAGCTTCCAGAGAACATCACAGGCTGTTTTCGAGGAGAGATCTTTTATGACCTGTGTAAAATAATAATAATAATAATAATAATAATAATAATAATAATAATAATAATAATAATAATATTTTCAGACATATAAATATAATAATAATAATATTTTCATATATATATATATATATATATATATATATATATATATATGAAAATATAGTCATATCTTGCTAGGATGTACAGACCGTTTCAATCATTATTGATCTCATCGGGCAATCAAAAATATAAATGTTGAATTTTATATATATATATGAATTCAATTATATATACGAAAGTGTATTTTTACCTAAATCGTGCCCCCAAATAAGAAGCGGCATATATATATATATATATATATATATATATATATATATATATATATATATATATATATATATATATGCCGCTTCTTATTTGGGGGCACGATTTAGTTTTACCTAAATCGTGCCCCCAAATAAGAAGCGGCATATATATATATATATATATATATATATATATATATATATATATATATATATATATATATACCGCTTCTTATTTGGGGGCACGATTTAGGTAAAAATACACTTTCGTATAATATAATTGAATTCATTCAAAACGTACCGTAAAACAAAAACAAATAACATCTCTCTCTCTCTCTCTCTCTCTCTCTATATATATATATATATATATATATATATATATATATATATATATGTGTGTGTGTGTGTGTGTGTGTGTGTGTGTGTGTTATCAAATCAGGATATAAGAGAAAAATAAAAGGATAAGAAATTAAATGTATTAAAAACTTGTGAAAAGGGATTCTGTAATTGTGTAGGTAATTGTTTCTAACTGCATTCTCATTAATTTGCACCGAAAGGAAGGTTAATTGAATCTCGTGATCCATCTGAAACCCGCTTTGTTGATTCTGGATTTGTGCTCGAGTAAGATAGCAACTCAAAGTATACCAGCAGACTCTGCCAAAGGAAGTTTACAGACAAAGAGAAAAGTACGTTTTTCACTGATGTCTTAGTCAGTACAATCAGCAATCTTAAATCGCGTTTAATTGGTGTGGAATGAACTGGATTAAAAACTCAGGACTTAACAACAAACAAGTTCAGCTAACCTTGAGCAATTCTTCTGGGAATGCTGGGTCAAAATATTTTAGTCTGCCTCCAATTGGCTTAAAAGCCAACAGAGTATGAGGCATTTTTGAAATAGCTTTTGCGCTGTTGACTGAGGAACAACTGGTGTCCTATTCAGTTTGAGGTGGTCCACCCTCTCATGCCGTTCTGCTCGGCTTTCGGAAAGAGGGAGTAAGTTACCTAAGGCGTCCCTATCGAGGAATGTAAATGGGGCTGCCAGGGCAATTCTTAAAAACCAGGGTGCTTTTTTTTCTTTAGGGGCGCTAGCTTCACTCTCTGACCCTGCGTCACATCTTCCTGAGTTGGAATGAAAGTGAATATAACATTTGATACAAACAGTGCTGAGAATCGATGAAGTAGGGTTTGCGATCAAGTGAGGTCATTTTGATGAATTAAAAGTTTAAGACATTTTCTGTATTTATATGTTGTTTTGTTTATTTAATTTGGATTTAACGTGGCTCAGAAATACTTGCATTTAATGCACGAAATATAACCATTGTGATACTAAACTGGTTTCGGTAAAAACAACACTTTAGGATGAGAAATAAAAACCATATGTCATGGTGTCAAAATACGTTTGATTCTACTCAAACCTTTCTGTGTTTGTTTTTGGTATATGTTTCTTACTCATGATTCATTATTTTCGTTTCTTCAGTAAGATCGACGCATCTCGGCGAGATAGAATTACAATTCAATAAAACTCAAAAAAAAAAAAGAACAGGCAAGAAAACACAAATTCATCGATATGTCATTTATTCACCTACATGTTTCGATGGAAGGTGGGCGATGTGAAACATTATCCTTAACTCTCTTAAAGTCTTTTGGGATGAAAGCTGTCATCGACTGTGCTACTCTCAAACTAAACCCAAAAACGAATAATTCACAAACATATTTACATCAACATTTGAAAGCTTTTGAAGAGTGTTTCTTTATCAAAAACAAACTATCAATCAACTATTATCAAGAACAAACTATCATTCAACTATTATCAAGAACTATGAATCAACTATTATCACCAACTAACTACACGTCACATGTCAATTTGGATAGCTAAATGTTATATACTGGAACCTACGCCAGTAAATAGAGATTAGGTTAACTTGTATGAGTTTCTGGGCGTTAATATGAAGCACATGCCATTATAGTCTGGCGACAAACGGAAATAGACCCAGTGCACCTTGCAGATTGATGCGAGGGGCAATGGTTAGCTCCCTATACAAAAAAGGCAGGTGTTGAATTTAGGGATGGGACAGAGTTTAAAGGCAGTTCGACTCGTAAAATCCAACAGACCAGACGTGCCTAATAATGAAAGAATCTAATTGAAAATTTCCATTCGTCGACTATTTTAAGGTTATGTAAAAAAATTAAATAAAAAAGGAATTATTTTAACGATTCTTTCATAACGACTAAATTGTAGTCTCTCCCCTCAAGAATGAATCTCTCTCCCAATAAAACCTTTAAAACCACAACAACACTCTACTATCCCGTGCGTGAGTTTTATTCATTAACAGCCACTAGACGACGCAACAGTACCTGAAACAGCACACATGGAAAAGCTACGATCAAAAATCAGACATTGATTTCATTGATTTAGGTTTCTTTGTCGCTTACTAGCGATAACGCACATGGGAACAAATGCGCATTTGTATGAAAAGAATAAGTCCCTCCACGCGCTTGTTTGTGATATAAAATCTTACATAGGTATATCAAACAAAGACTTTTACAATCTTATTGGTTAAACAAGGGCGCTTGAATTTTTCCAAAATATTTACGTCGGCATTTGAACGTCTTACTAGAATTTTTCTTTATTCAGAAATAAGTATTTCTCATAGATCATTTTGCCAATTGGATATCGAAGTACATCAAACTCTTTTACATATTTATTGGTTAAACAACGACGGTCGCCATATTTTTTTTTTTTTGCCAAGGATTTTCGTTTACCTAACTTAACCATATTTAGATCTACTATAGCTATACCTATCAATCTATATAAATTTCGGAAAGATAAAATCTAATATTCTCTGATATATAATACCATCAGAAAACTAGAATAATACCTATTAACAAAATTGACCTTTGGGTAAATGTACTAAGATGAGGATCAAGATAAAACGTAAATCTGTGTCAAATATCATATCTCAATTTCTGTGATGTGGATGGTCGAGACGCTTCTTCCTCTGAGTCCTCCAACACACCAAACTTGAAGAATATTATGAGACAATCGCAATATACAGAAAACTTGGGCCTTTTTGACCTCCTGCTGTCGCCCTGACGTGGGAGAGTTCCTCTTTCTTTAAATTCAGCTCTGCGTCATACTTGAACTCGTCCAGAGGTGAGTCAATGTCATCTTTAGAAGGAAGCCGGTTTATGCGATGGGAATATATTTAGGCTACCTTCCGCCCCCCCCCCCGTCTGTATCATGAGCTGGTGCTAATAATTCATCCCTAAAGATTTGTTTTCTATTACTGGCAATAAATCAACATTGCCAGTCGACTATCTCTGTGTCTGTGTCTATTCATCTATATCTAATTCTATTTTCAGAAATCTCCAGAAGACAGTGGAAAGTTTTCTCAACGGACAATAACACGGAAATTGGATGCGGCACAATGAGTTCAATTCCGAACCGAAATAGTTTGTGTGTTAAAATTGCACTTCAAATGCTCGACTAATCTATATCTATATTTATAAAATGTCTGTACGGTTGTCCTTTAATAACCTTTAATATATTAGATCTATGAACATCGAATTTACTAAGAATGATACGTTACCTGCGTGGGGAGGAAGTGAGGATTATACTAAAGAGCTCCCACCCACCCACTCACCGAGCGAGCATGATTCCTCCACAAATTGTTTCCATTGATTTTAAAACCCTTATCATAGGTATATTACACGAAAACTTTTTTTCATTCTTTTAATTTATTTGATTATACATTTGTTGCGGGGCACATATATTTTATATTATATTATTGGGGACACATAATAACGGGGACTCATAACAAAGATGATAATGGCATTTATATACTTTAGAATCACAGTTCATATTTATAACACATTGGAGACACGAATACATTACTGAAGACGGGGGGTGTAATGCAATTCTTTTACATCAGAGGGAGAGAATCATTACTGATGATGGAGGAGAAAGACACTTAATACTTGAAGGTGGTTATACAAAGTTCGTTTACAAGATTACATTAGACAAAACACAATTACCGTTTCAGTTGGTGGAATGACGACAGACGAAGACAACGGTTTACAAATATTAGATGATACTTCATTCATACCAGCTGGATGATTGTCACGGATTCAAGCCTTCTCAATGACATTTCCTATCTTCAATCTTTCGCCTCCAAGAGGGTGTCAGCTCCCAGTGTGACCGGCTCGAGCTCTTTTTGTCCCTGTCTCTTACTGTCTGTCGAACTCTATCTGATTATCTGACTTTGAACCCGGTCTCAAAATATTGAGAATCTCTTTTCTCGATGACGTCAAAAGCACGCCACGCCACGTGAAATTTATTCACTCTGATTTTACCTATGTATGTCCAAACACACTCTTGGCAAACAAAGAATTACCAATTTGAATTGTCCAATATCTTACCTATTTATTAATTATTTCTAAAAATTCGTATTGTTCATTCTTTTAACTGACATATTTAATATCCAGTTATTTCTAAAAGAATGAACAATCAACTGCATTTATAAATTAAATATCTATCTCTGACATAAATAATATTTAGTCATTTGCGAGAACAATGACAATCGTTTTGCATTCCTAGGAGTTCAATATGTATTATCTTTTAACATCTGTCTATTGGGTTCGATTCTAATCTTTTCCAAATTCATTTTGAAACTTATCTAGTTTTGCTTTCTTACTTACTGGGGTCTGTCTCTTTACACAGCACATTTGTTTTTATTTATTTTTCATTATTTTTTTTCATACATTTTCATTCACAGTTTGTTCAATCGCTTACTGTTCATTCGTTAAGCTTTCATTTATTTTGTTTGTATCATTATTTATCATTATCATTTTTAATTCATTTTTCATTGTTTTTTCTCCTTGATTGTTTTTTCATTCACTCCTTTTTCATTTATTTTTCTGTCATTGTCCAGAAATAATGAAAACAATAAGTACAATTGTGGCTTATCTTATGGCAGCGTTCTAAGAGCAATATATGGAAAAGGTGTGTTTATATACAGCATGCTCGCGATAAAGAAATTTATAGTATTTTTTATTAATCACTTTAATGAAGACTTAACTTCACCACTAAAAATAACTGACCACTTTTTTTCCTAATTGCACAACGTGTTTAAATAGTGGTGAATGCTTTTTAAAAAATGAGTGGTCACACAAAAGTAGAGAGTGTGATTCATCGGACATCCAGCTGTAAAGTTTTGCTCGATGACGGCTAATATGCGACGTGACGCAATGGAGTGTGTAAATATCTCCGCTGGATGATCTGTAAAAAGTTGTAAATCAAATGCAGTAGCACATCCTGTGAACATGTACCAGCAGAAAACAGTTAGGAATAAGTCGCACACCATCCACTATGATTATGCAATCCCTAGAAAACAGAATTATTTACAACTGACATAGTGATATGGGAAAAGAAGTAGAAATAAACAACCTTAGCAGAAGTCAGTTATGATGCTGGATTAAATAGAGTTGAGAGGGAAAAAATAATTAAATACCAAGGTCATATGTATGAAATAAAAAGAAACTGGAATCTTAAGATCTCGATCATTCTAGAAATTATAAGAGCAGCTGGGTTCATAGAAAAATCATTTAAGAAACTATTTAGAAAATATAAGCAATTGTACTTAATGTTAACAAGACCTATCTGTTGGATTATATGAGATAACAGGTAAATAAATAAACTGACCAAAAAATAAAAAAAAAACAAATACACGTTAGTATAGGTTAGAAATATACATTAAATATAAATGTTAAAATATAAATGTTAATAGTATTTAAAATGTTTACTTAAATAGTGTTAAATGCTGCATGCGACTCAAAAAAAAAAGATACAAAGCCTCTGTTCTGTCAGGGTAGCTGTTGCACAATATCCAACCACGCATCTCCTGAATCGATCGACACTGCTTTATTCCAGTGGCAAAAAGTCCAGAACGACTGGAAACAATTCCAATAAAAGCGAAGGGCGCATACAGTAACTGGTATTCCGAAATGGTCGCCCATTTAACTCTGACCAAGCTCAAAGTCCCTTAACTTCGACGATCAAACGGGAACTTGTGTATCCACGGTGCTGTGGCGTACATCAAAATAACTGCCGTACATCAATATAACTGCCGTACATCAATATAAGATACATTTAAATGCAAAAAGACACACTCAATAATTCAAGTTGTAACGATATCATTTGAGCATAAAAATAATTAGGCTAAACCTTGTCTTGAGTGAATGAGTAATTAAATAATCGAAAAGCAAAACATCTTTTAATTAGAAATATTATTCATGCGGACTTCCTTAGTGTGCTGTATATCAAGCGGTCTATTGTAGATGTGTTGTGTTTCTGCCGCATTTAAAAGAATGACGATAAACGCTAATGTACAAAAATATAATAATATGTTTTTGTTGTCGGTGGCGGTGAACAACTGCGGGTTAGTAGGGAAGTAAGGCGCACGCACAAGAACTTGACAGGGTAGTTTTCTCGGACCCGACAACCAGTCGACTGACGACCTAAATTTCTGATTGATAATATATAACAATTTGTACATCACACTCATCCACTTGCAAACGGGAATTTTAAGATTTCGTATTCGCTATCAATGTAGTCATGTCCCTAGGGCATTTTTTAGAGATGGGCTGTTACAGTTTGCTGCTAAGCATTTCATAAGGGCAATTTTGTAGGTAGTTTCGATTCAATAAACAATGATTTTATTTCCTACAATCCAACGTGCTTGTTTCGTTTGGTCAGGTGGTTACAACTCAATGTACTTGTAATTTTTTTTTCGGTAATTAATTGTGTTTTATTTTTCTTCCGGCTAGGTGCGTGTTTGTTTTAAGTAAAATAATTTCGTATTTTCGGTACATCCGATTTAGATTTTAGCATATGCCTATGAGAACATAAATCGTTACTTAGATATTTTTTGTGCTGCAATTTGTTTTAAAAAATGTGTAAAATCTGTATAAAAAAGATTTAATGAAACCGATACTAATTAATTAATGACATAGAAAATTTTAATTAAAGCGTTTTTGTTGTGTTTTTTTGTGTGTTTTATTGTTTTTGTGATTTTGTATTTTATTGTTTTGGTGATTTTGTGTGATTTTATTGTTGTGACTTTTTGTGTTTTTCGTTTGTCTTTTAGCATTTGTAACTTATTAAAAAATTGCGTCCGAACTGGCTGACTATTGGCTTCATACAACGTGTAATTTTATATGCTATATGTCTCATTTTTCTCAACCGCCAAGCCGAGGTGCAAACAGTTTCGGTGGCTATGGCGGTACTGGTACCGTTGACGCCATCGGTAGCTTTGGTAACAGGAAGGGATTTTTTTTTCGTCTCATGTTTTATGTTAATGCAGCATTTGTTTATAAAGCGTTTTATAGCGATAATTTCGTTCGCACATCGTCAATTCTGATTAATGAGAGAGTGTCATTTGTTTACACGGAGGCTTTTACAATAACTAATTAAAGTGTATTTAGAATAAATAATATGGTTAATAAGTAAATGTTAAAAATCCATATCTAATTCTAGAAATTGTTTACCATCCATGGAAACTAATTATAATAATTAAACAATTAATAATTGTATGTTTATTTCTCTTTTTGAATTCGATTCCTATTGATGGATTAATAGTGCTTCAATATTCTCAAAATACACACACGCATAATATATATATATGTATATATATATATATATATCTATATATATCTATATATATATGTGTGTGTGTATATATATATATATATATATATATATATATAACTACTTCATTTACTCACATAAAATTAATATACGAAAGTATAAATTTATGCGTAAACTTTAAGTATTTACAGCAACAGTGCTCAATACGTTGGTAGAGCTAGTTAGTAAGTTATAAAATATATATTGCGATCAAGCTACACTGAATATGTCGCGTTTAATCCACTCTAGGATTCTTCAGGCATAAGCCTGAATAATCCTAGAGTGGATAAGCATCGCGCATATATTCCTTCCAAAAAAATAGAAACTAAAAAACCTGAAACATAAAAATGAACACTTCTTTTTTGTTTAGTTCATAGCATTTGCGCGTCAGGATCCTGACAGCGATTATCGGTTAAAACTGGAGCAAATATTTGACCCCCCCCCCCCCACTCAAAGGATGTAGTGTTTATTCGAGAGCCGTTCTTTACATGGGGATGTTGTGGGTTGCCATTCGGACATCCGTTCTACACATGGGGAGGTTGGGGTGTCTATTCAGAAACCCGTTCTTACCATGAGGAGATTGGGGATTGGGCTACATAAACAACAAAAACAACAACAACAAGTATGCTTTATTGTTTTTACGAGGGGGGGTATGCTTGATTATAGCCCAATTGTTTTTTTTTGTTTTTTTATAAGATAATTTTTTACCTTAGATCCACCTACACACTTTCCTTTAAAATGACGACCTTTATAGGTTTTCCACTGATTAAGAACATATTTATATTTGGTGGATACAAGTAGTTTTCGCGATATAAAACTCTTTATTATGCACTTTAAATCACTGGCCGCCAGATTAGTATGCTCGGGCGAAGAACAAATTTAATTATGTCTAACCGGCACTGCTACCCTAAATTCCTTTGTTGGTTCATAGTATTAGCACGTGGAAATCCTGACACTGATTATCAAGGTTAAATCTGTGACAATTTCTTTTTTTTACAGCCACCCCAACTGCCACCTATTTCAAAAGCCGTCCTTAACATGAGGAAGTTAGGGTTTGGGCAGAAACAACAGCAACAACAACAACAACCTACTTTAATTTGTCTATGAGAGAGGGGCATGCTTATACCGAGCAACGCCGGTTAACGGGTCCTACTAGTAACTAAATAAATACCATTATGTAAACATTGAAAAGAGACTACACGGATCGACAAACATTTCAAAATTTCCATGTATCCTCAGGACTACAAACGAGAAATCTAGAGTTCTGACAAGACATGGACATATTGAAACCTTGATCGATCTTTCTAGACTCCTTAAAAACCGTGCTAGAAAGCTACTTAAGCCTTACGTATCCTGTACCTCTACAAGGCCACCCTTCGTCCATGTATAGAGTCCTGTTGTCACAGTTGGGCTGGTGTATCTACTACTAGTCTCTCACTTCTGGGCAGGGCTCAAAAGATAGTCGTCAACCTGATAGGTTCTAAACTGTCATCTAAGCTTCAGCCTCTGACCCATCGACGGAATGTTGCATCCGTATGGCTGTTCTACGAGTATTTTAATGGTGAATGCTCTGACTAACTACAAACACTTGTACCCCCTCGACGTAAATACCCCCGACAAACACCACAAGCAGCTAAATCTCACCCCTTCACAGTAGAGATCCCTAGGTGTAAGAAAGCTTTCTACTCCAATAGTTTCTTCCCCAGAACTGCTAGACTTTGGAACTCCCTTCCAGGATTCTGCTTTCCGAACTGTACTGACATGCAGAAGTTCAAGTGTAGTCCATGCAAATTATGTCCCAGATAGTAACCCCCTACGTCAAAGTGGCACTGTGCCTTGTTTGGGGTAAAAATTGAATGATATCTCTCTCTCTCTCTCTCTCTCTCTCTCTATATATATATATATATATATATATATATATATATATATATATATATAGTAATTTATAAAATATATATGGCGATTAAGCTACACTGAATATTCTGCGTTTCATCCACTATAGGATTCGTCAGTCTTATGCGCGAATTCTGTGGTTGCTTCTTGTTTTTATATATTCGTATATTAGGTTTATGTGAGTAAATGAAGTAGTTATATATATATATATATATATATATATATATATATATATATATATATATATATATATATATATATATATATATATATATATATATAATATTATTGGTTGGTTGATATTTATAATATAATAGATTTTGTTTAATAATAATAATAGCTTTAAAACCTATGGGATTGTTTCCCCTTAGACTATTAATGTTTTAAATTCATATCACATATTACTTTTAAAATATAGACGTTTTCTTTTTGTTTTTTGTTTTTTTTTTAATCTTCCTTGAAAGTGAATGCTGCAACGAAAACACAACCGATGTGAAGAATATTATCAGTTATTGTTTTCATTATCACACTGGTTATTAACCATTTTGGAGGGAATTCTTAATTCTTGGTATTATATTATTGACTCGCTTACTCCATAAAATATGTATGTATTCTCATCGATCTCATATCGATTATATGCGAGAACAGTTTTTCTATGGAAATCGCTCGAGACAAGCTGTGCAGTCACTTTATATATATATTTTTTACATGGGGGTCACCACTTATCAAGGCCCGAAGGCCACTCAGGGATAAGGGTTATTGCGTGTACAGTAATCAATCAGATAGCATTGTAGTAATCATTAGTATTGGGAGTTTTGATAGAGTGTCTTACTTAAGGGGGCGGTTTGTCAGGAGTTTGTTTATGTTGGACTTGAAGACGTCCAAGTTGTAGTCAGGTGGGAAACAGGCAAGCGGCAGAGAGTTCTACTGGCGTGCAGTTCTAAGAAAGAAGCTTTGCTCATGGAATCTACGTTTGGATTTAGGCACAGATAGAGAGTAGGGAAAATTATTGACAGTAGTTTCAGCCAGAGGGGTGTTTCTCGTGAAAGATTGGCGAGGGGGCACGAGGGATTGGAGCTCAGGCGAGCACTTCCATGGAAATAACGATAAAACAAAGACAGGCTCGCAACGTCTCTTCTGTGCGAGAGATGTTGCAGGGAAGAGAAAAGCGCATTCCCTTCTAAAACACGAAGTCTATTTTGTACTCTGTCAAGGCAGGATAGGTTGTTTTTAGCAGCTCCTGCCCAGATGTGGCAGCAGTACTCCATCCTTGGACGTACTTGGCTTTTATACAGATAGAGAATTGCATCAGTAGTGAGATATCTTCTGGAGCGGTAGAAGGATCCCACCATTTTCCCAGCGTCCCTGGCAAATATAAGAAGCTATCAAGAACGAAAGATGATTACTGCAAAGAATAGAGACTGTAGTCTTAAAAAAAAAAAAAAAAAAAAAAACAAGGCTCGGAAGAAAATAGTCGACAAGAAGAAAGTTCCACAAGCTTTCAGTTTTTGGAAATAAGTTACTAGAATGGCAAGTTATATTATAATGAGATATGAAAACAAGGAACTAATGGAGATCACTAGATTAACGAGTCAAACAAGCTGGAACAAAAGAAGCAGAAAATAGATGAGATGATTCTGAAGTATACATGTAATAGTAGTATTTATTTTAAAAACAAGACTGAGACTAGCAACATCACTTCCGTTAGAAAGAGGTTGCAGAGAAGAAGAAAAAGTGAAACCAATCAAATTGCAGACACGTTCCTGCACTTTATCAAGAACCTTCAAATGGGACAGAAACTTACGAGCCCAAATATGGCAACACTACGTCATACATGATCTGACAGTAGATTTAGAGGAGAAAGAGAAAAGGCTACAGTGTGAGAAAAAGTGTTACATCTTGGACTTAAGTGGACGCATTTATCTTCTATATATTAATACGATAGTGTTCTTTTGTGTGTCACGCTTACATCTTTTTTTCTTCTGAGTGACTGTCGTTTAAGTTTTATCTCAGCTCATTTCTTGTAATAAATAATTTTACCAAGAATTCTTCATAAGTTTTGGTTTCGGTTTCGAGTAAAGTCGAGTAAACTCAAGTTATCTATGATATTTATATCTCACCTGTCTGTTTAAATGTATGTATGTATGTATGTATTTATGTATTATGTATGTCTGCCTAAAACTTTCGACAAAGGCGACGAATTTTTACGAGATTTAAATCGCTTTGAAGATCGATCCTTTCGGACGACAAATATCGAAAAATTGGCTAAAAACATTAGTTGCTTTACCCTAAACTAGGCATTTTTTTCTACATGGAGGAGTCGCTTTTTTCACCGATATTTTTTAAAGTTATCCCTCTTTTCGATTGACTAGCCTTAATTTTAACCTTCGCCACTTTCGTTTTGGCGATGGGCGCAGCAACAAAGAAGTTACGTTTTTTCCTCCACATTCTTTCCCTCCTTCACCGTACGGGGTTGAGCCTGTATGCCTACTACCACTTTTTTTTTTTTTTTTTTTTTGCTCAACACACACCCCCAAACACCTAGGCAGCACCGGCACCCAGGCTAGTATATATATATACATATATAAAACTTATGAAGAATATATATATATTCTTCATAAGTTTTAGTTTAGTTTTGGTTTCGATACAAGCTAATGCACCTAAGTCATATTCATATATTTTTCATTTTTAAAATCACAACTATGTAAGAATCGACTTAAAATGAACTCTATAACAATATATACGAAATCTACAAAAATTAAAATATCATATTTAAGCGTATTTTACGACCGGTCTATGGCGGGCGTCCCTGCTAGATTAGATAAATATTCTTGCAGTTTTAACAAAAGAGCTACAATAATATTAGGGAGTCTCCATTGACGCTGAACATTCACAGAATTCCAACATCAATATCCTGTAATATATAACATATGAATATGTCCCCTGTGGAATTTCCACGGGTCACGCTAGTGAAAAATATTAAATGTATTTCTTTGTCCAGCGTATGCAAAATTCGTGTTCGTCTGATGATTTTCATTGTTAAACCCAACAGAGGCATATAATCTATAGAATTATAAAACTCTGTGGAATTTGCGCCCTTATTTGAATCTTCTCTTCGACAATCGAGCGATTCCATCTTTTAAAAAAGAAAAAAAAGGATGGCAGGTGAACTTTGTATATATATATGTCGCTTCTGATTTAGTACTATTTTTAAATTTGAGTCACTACTTATAAAGATTTGATGCCACTCGAGGATAAGTGTTAATGAGTAATCAGTAAGACAGAAACGTAATAATCTGTAGTGGTGGTAAAGGGTATAATTTGATTATTTAAGAGAACAGCCCAACAAGGACTTATTTACATTAGACTTGAAAACGACCATGTTGCAGTAGCTAGAAAGCCAGCCCGCGGTATAGAGTTCCACGAGCAGACAGTTCAAGGAAGAAAGCTGTAGTCATGGAATTTGTGTTTGGATGTAAGAACAAATAAAGAGTAGGGAGGATTGTTGGCAGTGGTTTTAGCAAGACGCGCTTTTGTGGTGATTTTTTGGAGGGGGGAATAGATTGAAGGTCAGCCGTGAAAATAACGATAAAGCAAGGATAGACTCGCAACGTTTCTTCTGTGGGAAAAAGTTGCAAGAATAGAAAGTGACATCGCCTATTTAATGTCCAACCCGGTTTTAACCCCTGTCTAGGCTGGAAAGAGTGCTCAGAGAATCTCTTCTCCAGATGTGGCAAGAGTACTTAATTTTTTATTTTTTTTACTCATTTCGCCGTTACACAGATAGAGGATGGTGTCGATTTGCTGGGATCAAAGTGTAGCATCTGTTCCGGCAGATGTTGCACTTTGTGACCATTGCCCTCGTGGCAATTGGCTGTTGGTATATGTAGGAGCAACCCTATATATACCATCCCCTACCCCTCCCCTCCCCCTTCACCTCACATAAAAACCGACCTTGTGTCATATTTTGCTTACGTGGGGAAGCAAATAGATACTTACTTTCTGTAGCGTTAGAATAATCCAACCATAGGACTAGTATTCAGGAGAGCTAGAGAAACGTTTATAAGATTATAGATAATTAGGGTCTTCCGTAACACGCACAATAATAAAGCACTTGCTCTGAACTACTTATTTTATAAATATATTTAAAGGTCATAAATGTCTAGTATTTTATGGACAAAAAGAAAACGGCAGAGAATCCGGTACTTAAGGCTTTATGAATATGCATTGAATACATTGTTTTATAAATTTCTTTTTTTTCTATATTTTTTTTTATCGATATTGCTTAAAAGCTGCGTTCGCATTAAGATCTCAACTATTAAATCATAAAATCTTTCGGTGTGGAGTAAATTGACAGGACGACTGACACTTACTGTTTTATTTACTAGTTTTTCGCGAATACGAAATGAAACTAAATAAATATAAATATATTCGTGGGCATAAATATCAAGAAATCGAATTAAGACCCATCGTGTAGTAGAATAGACTCGTGTAACTTAATTACAGTAGTTCGATCCCTACTGTGTGCTTCATCATTTCTATCAGTGTGGCACATTTCATCACAAAAAAAATACAAACCATAATGATAAAATAAGCGAAAGGGTGCTATTTTCCTTTTGGTTTAATGTCAGATCAGTTTTATGGTGTGTTTTTATTAAGACAAGTAATAACGCAAGATATCCTATATTAAAATGATACTGAAACAAACTGATGCTTATATATGCCTCTAAATAATTATACTAACAGAGAGATCCAATGTTGCTCGGGATTTAAGACGAACAGTACTATGCCCTTTTTTTTTACTATTCCCAAAGCACGTTTATATATAATATATATAGTAATATTGTTGAAAGAAGATGAAATTTTGAAAAACTCGATTCCCAATTGTTTGCCTGCTTTCAAGCTGACTACAATATGGTTGTCTTCAAGTCCAACGTAAACAAGTTCTTGATGAGCCGTTCCACTTAAGTTAATAAATTTACCGAATTTCCATTACTAACGATGACTATATTTTCCAAGAGACTACTATACACTCTTTTAACCCTTATTCTCGAGTGGCCTCTGGTCCTTGATAAGTGTTGATGTCTATGTTAAAAAAAAAGATAGTTACCCATTCCGATTCTTTTCAAATTCAATATGTAGTTGTAAATTTGTTTTTGCATTGTTTTCTTTTGAGATTACCATAAAAAAACGTTTATTATGTGCATATCATATCACAAACGTAAAATATACACTTTCGGAGTGATTTATAGATTTTAATCATATTGACAGGGTAAAAATCAATAAATATTTATATGGAGAATCACGTTTGAAACCAGATAACATTTTAAAAAGTAAGGAATTGAAAGTTTTGGCATCGGAAAATACGCATTAATTTTTCCGCTTTCTATACCGATTCCGATACTCCGAAATGTTACTATTGTCTCCGATTCCCGATTCCGATTAATCCTCCCAATACTAATTTTAAGAGAGTTCTGCCACATGGGTCACTTAGAGACACTTAAGGGAATCAGCATGTTAGTCCATAGAAGGTAACGTAAAATTCGTGTTTCCCCAGATAATTTTATACCTATGATGTAAATGTCATCCAGATAGAATATAATTGGAGTTTTAAGGTCGGTTAGTTCCCATATCACTCTTGGGGCGCACTTAACGATTTAGGACCGCCACTGTTGTCATCTCTTGAAATATATATATATATATATATATATATATATATATATATATATATATATATATTATAAAGATTTCATGAAAACTCGTATATATTTGAAGTTTAAGGTGGTTCTGTTCTCATAAATCGTTTAGAGGTACATTTAGAGATTCAAGACCATTTCCATTTTCTATCCCTGAAATTATTACATAACAATACGCGTTTAATTGTTATGTAGATTCCCTAACCTTTCAATTTATAAAGAACACACAAATATATTAATCTATATATGTGTGTATGTGTGTGTGCGTGTATGTGTGTATTTTAGAGTGATAGAGATTACATATAACCACATAAATATAACATTTAAACACATGTACGTCAAGTATATATATATACACGCACACACACACACTCAAATACATTGTGTATTTAGGCAGCATGTTTTCATTTAAACGGATATCGTTAAATATTGAAAAATGGAAAATTACAAAAAGGATCATTAAGCAAAAACACGCAGTCCTATTTAACAATATCTGTCTGATATATATATATATATATATATATATATATATATATATATATATATATATATATATATATATATGTGAAGAGATAATGGGAGGATGCGAGAGAGTGAGAGAGTGAGAAAGAGAGCGCGAACAAGAAATAGATAGAGAGAAAGACGACGACAGGGCGAATAGGAGGATGTGGGTCTATATTATATTTCTCTTAGTTTGTTTGCCTTTTTTTCTGTTAAACTTTTTCATGGAAACTACTGTGCTGATCGGGATGAAATATTTTATGGACCTTTGGTATGATAAGGTACAGCGAACTAAGTTTTATGGTATCCGTTCGATGCACAGTTAGCGATTAATGAGGATTAATAGAGATTAGTATTTAATGCAGAAACGAACACAAATTTAACGATATGAAGCCATTAATTTGGCATAAAGCACACATTATAAGTCAACTTTTGCCCGTTTTTAATTGACTAAAATCTTTAGCACAGCTATAAAAACGTTCGCACACCGGTTTCCATAAGATCATCGAAAGTAAGAGTTGTTCTACCAAGTCAGTACTTAATGAGTTGCTATTTGGGAATAGCAGACGTTCTGTATAGAATCTCTCAGGACTCTGTAACTCAAGTATCTAAAGTAACGGTGTAAATTAAACAAATCGAGATATTAAAATTCATTGTAAATATTACTTAACCTCGTCATATGTAGAAGAGAAAGCCAAAAACGAGAGATGGGGAAATAGGAGCTAGCAAATGAATAGATGTACAGATACAAATTAGATTGAAAAACAATATAACACGTATGTGTGCCTGTTTTTTTTTTATGTGGTAACTGTCGTATTAAGTGGGAGATTCGAAATTTAATTAGATCAGCAATATCTTCTTTTGACGGAGTCAGTGTATAAGAGTGCGGACACGCGTTTTCAAATGCCGAGTCGTGTCACGGAGAGTAAGAAGAAGGCCTGTTAACTGAAAAATGCCTACAGGCAATGTAGGTAAGATTTGTCAGGCTGTCAGTACTATATGAGGGCCATTTGAAAAAGAGCAATAAAACATTTTATAAAAAGAAAAAGGGACACGGTTCGATTAATACTGAAACTGAACTTTATTCAATATAAAATATAGATATTATCTTAAGTAATTTTAAAGCAATATACAATTTAATACTGATAAAACTGAATTATGAATTTAGGAAAGAAAGAATTAAAAAACATATTGAACACCAACGATGAATAATTTTAAAAGTGAAAACCATCGATAAATAATTTTAAGAATGAAAACAAACGATAAAATACAAAAAATTGAAACCAAACAAATAATTTAAATACAAACAAACAAAAGTTACTAGTGCAGAAATATTTTTTTAATTTAGAGAAAAATCACATTGGTTGAATGTTATTTTTTTTAACTTTGGAGATTATTGGGACTAATGTTCTCATCTTGCGTGTTTATTTCACAACGTTTTATCATCGAATCTTGACTTCTCTTTTATTACATCCTCATGCCGAAAATGTCCACATACCTAAAAACATAATTAAAGAAAACATTCATACTATAATGTAAACTATTGTTAAAATCTAAGAAAATATAGTAAACAAACATTTGCAATAATAATAATCACAGTGTAGTATCTGTTTTGATGCTATACTTCATTTGTTCTGTCTTCGGTCAGTGGAGGAGAAATCTTTCATGACTGAGACAATTTTAATTTTATTTTTGGTCCTATCAAGAGTGCCCCTTTTTGGGGAGCTAGATGTCCCAGATTAAAAACCGGCCTTGTATCTAACTGTGCCCTCGTGGGGAAGCATGTAAATACAAAAAAATTTCAATATTTTTGACAAATATTCTCATGCAAAATTTATTTGTTTATAATACTAAAAAAAAACAATTTTAATATATAACGTTCAGTCACAACTAATTTTATTAATACCCGTGTGGTGAATAATTTTCAAACCGACTTTAGAAAAAAATATAGAACTTAAAAATATTTGGAAATACTCAATGAAAGGTTTTATTTATTATTAAAAAGACATTTTGACAATTATTCCCATGTAAAAAGTATTTGTTTATAATTTTAAAAACTAAAAAAATTTAAATTAAATTTTCAACCTTCCTTGTAAAAAAATAAAAAAGTTAAAAATATCAACATAATATTTGCTGTATTAGCAATAACTAGTATTGTTTCTTTAACTTATATTAACAATGTTATCAAACGTTATGAAAGTACTTTAATTTATATTAATAATGTTATCAAACGTTATGAAAGTACTTGAATACAGTTCCAATTAAATGCACGTTTAATTATTAACAAATAACATTACTTACTTCACTATATTTGGTTGGAATAAAAATTTCCCTTGTAATGATACGTATCCAATTTGAGAAAATTTAGGAAAAGAAAATATATATACTTTGGGGCCTTTTGGATAATTTCCCCGGCAATTTGGAACAACGCAAGAATACACCATGTTAGACAGCAAACTGAAAACTAGGCAAAGCTGCTGTTGATAGTCTAGACCATATACCTACAAGTGGATCTGATAATGACGTCAGGCTGTCGTGTGTATTGGCCTTCTCTATTCTCGGTAGCCACGGTCGTGTGCGAATAAAGAGACTATAAAAAGATCGTGTTCGCAGACTGACGGTCATGTTCGAGAGCACTTCGAAACGACGCCCGATTGGAAAGAGGTCAGAGAGAAATAACACGATCACGGTTTATTCGAGAAAGTTCCTGGAAATAAATATCGTTGTTACAAAAAAAAAAAAGAAAAAAAAGGAATCGAGTTATTACTTGCCCTATGTTACTTTGCGACGTACTCTGCTACGACGTGTTGGGTCTCGAGTGTCTACGTGTTCACCCGTGTGTAAACGTATGTAACGTTACACCAGGAGAAAAGTCTTTCAACATATGGACAGCAACATACCCCCTCGCCAAACATTCACGAAAAACACTCGTTTGGCTGTAAACACTATCAATAATTTCCCCCACTCTATCTGTGCCTAAACCTAAACATAGATTCCATGAACAAAGCTTATTTCTAAGAACTGCACACCTGTGGAACTCTCTCTCTCTCTCTCTCTCTCTCTCTCTCTCTCTCTCTCTCTCTCTCTCTCTCTCTCTCTCTCTACCGTTTACCTGATTTCCAGCTGACTACAATATGGCCGTCTTCAAGTCCAATGTAAACAAGTTCTTTGTAAGCCGTTCCCCTTAAGTATTCCAATTTACGAAATTTACATTTCTAACGATTACTATGATATTGCCCTTTTGAGTACTGTACACTCTATAACACTTATCCTCGAGTGGCCTCTGGGTCTTGATAAGTGGTGATTCCTTTATAAGTAACTGTCCTATACAGCCGTGAAGCCTCGGCTTTGTACACTGTATACTTGCCATATGAAGGTCTTGCATTATCAAATACAAACACAACATCCTGAGGACAGCCATATGAAAATTCATTTCGAAAACGTACTATGTCGGTATGACGGTTACCATCACCTGACATCAGTTCTATTAGTCCGGTTATCTTTTCTGGATGCCGGAGAGAATGGGTTGCAGGTTTTATCATTGAATTTTTCATTGAAATGCAACAGCAAAATTGTTATATAAAACTTAGTTGGTGACAGACTATTGAGTTCTTTTCATAAATTTGCTGTGTATAGGGAATTAATTGATTAATCGAAAATACACTACCAAAGAGTTTAGGATGTGGCATAGCAGTTCAGAGCATTGAATTGGTGGTTATGGAGTTACTGAGTAATTAGGCCAAATGTGGACATGAAAATGTCATCATTAACACAACGAATGCGAAATGATCCCAATTTGACAGCGGTTTTAATGACACGTGAATTGCAAGGACACTTCTAGTGTGTTCTAACGAAGCCGGAGTTTAAAAACGCCACAGCCGGGATATGCTAACGGAGTGAATAAAGAAGAAGGTCAACGTGGGTTGTAACGGGTGTTGCCTTTCCTCAACGATGCGTTAGGTGAGACGCCGTGGGTATAGGGGCTTCAACATTGAGATTAAACCATAATTTAGGAAAAGAAAAGATATGCTTGACTTTATCTAGTCTTTCGAGATTTGGGGACGACCCATGTATTGTCGCTGGACTCTCAAGCTAGAAAATACTCAGAAATAATTTTCTGTTAAGATAGGAAGGGGTATTGAATAGTAAAGTTACGTCTACTAGTATTATTTGATAATTTAAATTGTCAAGGAAAATGTTGATAAATACAAAAGAAAAAATATATGTGATCAGATAGCTGCCCTGTTGGTGTCATTGTCTTATTTGAGAATACGAATTAGAGTGAATGGCATCAGAAAATATAAGATATGCGCGAAAATGGAACTGATAAAACGTGAGTAGATCATCAAGAAAGAAAGGGTTCATGTCCTAAAAGTAGTTAGGTCCGATATTTTTACTCTCTACCACCAGCAGAAAGAAAGGCAACGTCAACAGCCTAATAAAATTGTTCTTTTCCAAATTCGAGATTTAGTTATTTTCTTTGTATTGGATACTAACTTTGATTCTAGAACGAAAATTCACCCCACCCCCACGTAGCAATCATGAGAGACTATTTTGAATGAAGTGTTCACAGTTTCAGAGGACCGTTTTGGTGGAGTGTTAAGGACACGAGTTTTATTGTAAAGCTTTGGAATTGTGGATTTATATGATCGGCGTGGCAAAGGTTAAAATTAAGCCTAGTCAATCGAAAAGATGTGATGACTTTCGAAAATATCTGCGAAAAAAGCGACCTCTCCCTGTAGAGAAGTGCCCAGTTGAGGATGAAGGAATTAATGTTTTTAGCCAATTTTTCGATATTTGTCGTCCGAATTGTCGCGCTTTCAAACGATACCGATCTCTTAAAGATCTGTTGCCTCGGTCGAAAGTTTTAGGTAGACGTACATACATACATACATACATACATTTAAACAGACCGGTGAGATTCATGTTATAGATAGATAACAAATATATATTTTATTTGATTGTAATATGCAAAAAATTACACACACCTCTGAGAGCGAAGTCAATACAACATTGCAACACGCAGTACATAAGCGCGATGAGTGGATATTAATGAAACAAGATACGTGAGAATATGCATAACCTCAAACCTGGATTTACATTCTTTGTCGGGTTGATCACCTGTTTTGCTCGTAGCAGAATGCGTGAAACCATACGAGGACTCATCAGTAGCGAGGGCAGGAGTGTAATCGTCTAACACAATTGATCAAGTAAGTAGTATATGTGTGTATTGTGCATGTATATGTATGTATGTGTGTGTGCCATTCCGATTATATGTCACTCTAACTCAGTCAGGTATCACTTGTCTGTCTGTCGAACTAAGAAAGGATAAAAGAGGATTAAAAACGAAAATGGATAAGATAAACTCCAAAACACACACACATATATATATATATATATATATATATATATATATATATATATATATATATATATATATTTCTGTATAAATATATATTTTTATAGTATATACCTATCCTTATTTAGGAAGCTCAATGTAATTACAGAGCAATATAGTAAATAAATGACAAAAAAACTATATTCCAAAATTCATGATGTTGACTATCTTATTATTTATTCCTTTAATTCAGTTGACATTTACAATTCTTGACAGTATCTGTTTCGTAGCGCAAAATCAATCACTTAATTATTATATCAATCAGCGACTTTATTATGCTTTTAACCCATCTAAAGAAATAACAACAATCAAACCGTCAAAAGGAAATAAAGTGTGGTTTGACATGATTAAAATCCGAAAATTGGAAAAGAAGCTGCAAATACCTTTAATATGTTTCCATTACGCCATTTTAAATTTATATATATATATATATATATATATATATATATATATATATATATATATATATATATATAAAAGTAGGAAAAAGTAAACAAGTTAGAATGAAAAAGAATAAGAAAACGAAAGAAAGAAAAAAAGGTAAATAAAGAAGAAAGAGCGAGAAAGAATAATCTCATAAAACTGTTATGTGACGATTTTGATACGATCAAAGTGCAGTATCTGTTCTGATACTATACTTCGCATGTTTTGTCCTATGTTATTGAAATAAGAAATCCTTATGAACTGAATATTCTAGTCTCAATCCAGAGTGCCCTTTTAGAGTTATTTCCCTTTATTTCCGTTTATAAAAATAAGCGGAAATAAAGGTAAATAACTCTAAAAGAATAAGTTTATCATCCCTAGACCAGAGAGACAGAAAAAAGGAAGATGGCGAACTGACCGTAACAACAATATCGTTCTTGTAAAATTATTGTTTTTCTATCGTTAATAGTTTCATGCTCGTACGAAGTGTTCTGGCTATTTCTCATAACAACTAACAAATGATATCAATCTTACGAACACAACAAATTAGCGACGAGATAAGAAAATTGAGAATTATAAACATGTCGTGCACCACATGGTTTCTTAAAAAAAGGACAAAAATAAGGGATATTTTTTCTTCCCTCGGAGTATTTATAGTATAAACTGAAGTCAGATGCAAAACAAGTCTTCAGACCAATGTGTCTGGTACCTGATGCAACTTTAGTCGCAGTGGGAAAAGAATTAGACCGCCTTCAACAAAAAGTAATCTAACCTTCAAATTACTCATCTTGGGCAGCAATTCTTGACATTGTGAAGAAGGATAATGACAATGTTCGACAGGATTGAATAACGCACTGTTGACACATTAGTATCCACTGCCTGTACCGGAAGATTTGTTCTTAAAACTCAGTGTTGGAACTTGTTTGCAGATGCATATCCGTCTTCAATTTGGAACCAAGTCAATTCCAAAATAAAATCCATGCTCATAAAATTGCTAGGACTTTCTGCCTAAATTGATGATATCATTGTTACAGGTACATTCCAAGTGGAACTCTTACGTTGCCTAATTTCAGTGTTGAATCAAATTCAACAATATGATTTATTTAAGACCAGGCAAATGGTAATTCTTTCAAACTTCTTTGAAATACCTTGGATTTTTATTTGACAAATATGGTTGACAAAACAGGTCCGGATAATATTCAAGCAATAAAGCATATGACAACCCCAAGGGATGTTTATACGCTACGATCTTTTCTGGATTTTGAACAATGCAAGATATTAGTGTGACCTTAATAACAATATCGTTATCATTTTTTATATCCTTAAGAAATAGTTTCATGCTTATACGAAGTGTTCTTGCTATTTTTCATAACCAACAACAAATGACACCATTCTCATAGACACAACAGAAAGGGAGGTGGATGTTCTCTACATTAAAAGCCGACCTTGTCTCTAACTCTCCCCGCATGAGAAGGAAAGTAAATAGAAGTGCTTCGAAAATTAATCGGTCTTCAGTGTGTTATTGCGGTGTACCATCTCAGTCATCGTATAAGAAATCCTTCTTAACTGGGCCATTCTTTGTGTCATCCCGTGTGGGATGTTTGTGATAACTGGAAATCACCATTTAGAATAAAACCAATCTTGTGTCTTACTTGTTGTCGTAGGCATACAAATAAAAAACAAGCTATGAAACATTAAATGAACGCTAATAAAAAGTCATGACAATGAATTAAAAAATGTTTTATTTGTATTAGTTGGCTACTTTTTACCCCCTTTTGCATGTTATTCACACAACGATTTGGTCAATCTAACTACTGACCTTTTTAGGTGTTTCTTAATGAATTCAGGAATCTATATATCCAACTCGGATATCTTTATAGAATTTTGAACGTTACATAAAAAAGGGAACATTTGAAATAAACAGAAACAAAAGAGCATTGTCTGCCAGGAAGTGCTGAACTGAAGGTGTAAATCAGCGAATATCTCTTATGATGTGATTTTATTATTTGTATTGAACAACATAGCACAATATTACCTTCTGAGTATTTACTAGTATTCTCTCATTCATCTCATCTGTGTCGGTTCTATATTTAATAAACAATGAAGACTATTTACATAGAAATGTTAGTAAACTCATATTTGTTGCGTGTTATTGGTTTTTCTGTCACAAAAAATATTTTTAGTGCTATCTTGAAAAACATAAGCTTTATCAAAACATATTTGTTGCGTAAATATATTTCTCATTCTGTTAGTAAGTAGTAATATATCTATATATAGCAAGTAATAGTATATCTATATATAGATAAAATGAATTTGGTAAAAATGCTAGTATAGATAAATATAACTGGTAAGCATAAGAGAGAAAAAAAAAAGAGAAAAAGACAGAGACAGACAGACGAACGGACAGACTAAGTGAAGCGAGAACTAAAACGGTAGTAAACGCTGACGGGAAATTTGAACTAATTATGTTTGAAAAGATATGAAACAGTAATATTTCCCAACAATTACACCCAGTAAATTAGCAACATGTGTTCCGTGCATAGTATTCTTTTAAAAATTGTCTTTAAATATCATATATTTTGTTTAAATATCATTAAATATATATCATATATTTTGTTTAAATATCATTAAATTAAATGATGTTGGGTTAAATAGAACTGAGACGGAAAAGATAAATAAATGATTATAAACTTATATACGATATGTAAAGAAACTCGAATCTTAGAAAGATCTCTATCATCCCTGTAATTATAGGAGTAACCGGACGCATAGAAAAAGAATTTCAAAAACTACCTGACATATATACCCGGTGAATCAAGCATAATAAAGATACAAACAATTGTACTTAACGGAACGATTAGAATGTTTAAAATATATCCCGATTAGGATGTATGGTGAATATCTGGCATCCGTTAGGATTCCCCATTGCCAGCTAACATAAAATAGTAAGAAAATTTGAAAAAAAAGGGTGGATAAATTTCTTACAGGTGACAAGGGTTACCGTCTCCGCTATACAATATGTTATGAGTGCGCAATCATTCACTGTTCAAAAGTACCGGCCGTTTTTTAACTCTTTCTAATCCAAGGCACAACGTAAGGGGTTACTATTTGGGAATGTTTCTAGCAGGAGACTGTGGAGAGTTAAGAGGCAAGATGCCTGATTAGATTTAAACTTCTGCAGGTTAGTACAGTCAAAGAAGTAGGAAACAGGGATGGAATTCCAAAGTCAAGCAGTCCGAAGGATGATATTTCAGAAGGTGGGGACACTAAGAGTGAGGAGGCTGGAATCTGTTGCTTGTCGAGTTGGTTTGGGGATGTACGTCGAGGGCGCACAAGTGACATGAGTTCATCAGCACATTATAGTAGTAAAGTACTTGTAAAACAGGTGCAGGGGTGTGACATTGTGGCGATGCGACTGAGGTTGGAACCTGGCTGATAGTGCGAAATCTATAAGATTTTTTACTTCGGGGGACTTTGACGAATAATAAGAAAAATATTTACGGGAAAAGGCAAAACAAAATTAAAATACAATTTTTAAGGAAAAAAAAGAAAAAGAAATGTGAAAGCAAAAAATTCGCGGTTAAAACAAAATGGCCGGTGGATGTTTTAGTGGTGGGGTTCGTCGGGTCAAAGATAATTTTGCTCACTACTCTCCTTCTTTTCTTGTGATGCTCTGTCCTCCCGCGCTCTCGTGACCTTCGTAGCCGAGTTTTTGGCTCTGTTGTTTGTGTCTGTCTACGCGTAAAATAAGTCTGAAGGATGATGCGATAGAGAGTATTGATCCGCACAGACTTCCCGAGGCGAGCGGGAGGTGTAGGTTAGAATGAATAAAGAAGAAACAACAGCGATGTTTCTGTTGGTGTTGCTACGGAGTGAAGAACAGAAGAGAGCATTGACAAATCGAGTGAGAAAAGTAATAGAGAAGCAGAGGCGGAAAAGCAAGAAATGTGGCGCAGATCATTGGGCGTGGGTTGGGTGGAATATGTTCTGTTCGTTCCTCGGAGGCCATCCTCCTAGGCGTTATTTTCTCATTCAGAAAAGAAATTAGTTCAACGTCGATCGTTTCAACGCTGTTACTGGGGAATGCCGATGGGCCTGATCACTGTAAATTTTATCAAGCCTATCCAGAATGTGCCTCCATTCCCCCCCCACTTTAGGGGAAAATATATATTGTGACTTCATACCTAACCTTTCTTTAGTGAGAGCTGGTTAAATAAATTAAGTAAAGAGGACTGATTGCAAGGAAATTTTAAATACAAATATGTACACACATAAATACACACACATTATATATATATATATATATATATATATATATATATTCAGAATATGAGAAAATGTATAATTATTTCCACAACCAGAGACAAGGCCGCAGCTCACAAGAGCCATGCCAGCCAACACTAAGACTCGATTTTCGTCCTCATTTTGGGCTCATCGGTTAGACACAACCAAACTCGAGATTTGAAACATGAGCCTCTTGAATGCAAGACGAGTACTCTACCAACTGAGCAAGTACGCCAAACACACAAGAAAGTCTTTTAACTGACATAAATGAAGCAAACCGCGACGAAATTCGACAGTGGATTGAACCTATCTCGTACCAAACGAGGGATGTTGTTATCGCAAACCAGCTTTGACTCAAGCCGACGTCTCACAATTAGAAATGTTATACGCGTAAGGACGATGCTATCGCAACACTCTAATTTAGCAAGAAATCAGCAACTCGAGTCTTAGATTTCACGTTTGTTGGTTGTCACGGATCTTGTGAGCTGCACCGTTGTCTGGCTGTGGAAATAATTGGGTTGTTTTTTTTTTCAGAATGTAACCTAGCGAGCTATTAGTAATATAATTTTCATAATGTGAGAGATGATATAATGATTTCCACAGTCAAACAACGTCGCAGTTCACAAGAACCAACTGGAAGACACGAGATTCGCCCTCATTTGGGCTTATTAGTTAAACACATCCGAACTCGGGGTTTAACATTCAAGAGACTCTGGTTAGAATGTCGGATGACATCGTCCTAGCGAGAGCAAAATTCCTATTTGTGAGATATCGGTTTTGTGTCCCGTTGGTTAGATGGTCATACCCCTTATTCAAGACGAAGTAGATTCATTCCACAGTCGAGTTTCACCGTTGTTTTACTTGATTTGCGTTAGTTAATAGGCCTTCTTGCGTGTGACGCGGTTGCTCAGGTGGCAGACTACTTGCCTTGCATGCAAGAGACTCAAGTTTCGAATTCCGTTCAAATGTTTTCAACTGATGAGCCCAATTAAGAGCGAAACTACAGTCTTGATTTGCGTAAAAAGTTTATAGTAAACACAAAACTTTTTTCCATATATATTTATGTATACGTATATATTTTTGTTTAAAAAAAATTGCCTGCCAAACTACTCCTAGAGTTTTTATTTTACAGACATGAAACTTCATATATAAGGTATGAGAAACTTTATATTTGAGTTTTAGCCCGAGAAAATCAGAAAAATGTGAAAATTAAAAAAAATGAAATTTTCTAATTGAAGATCGAACAACTGCATTACGAATATGCATGCATAACGTAGTAGCTATTAGTTTATATTTTAATTTTTAGCCTTGCAGCGAAGACGTTTTCATAGTTCAATAATTAATGGGATAGAAAAAAAATAATCGTAATCTAAATGTTTTGGTTTCGATTCTCGGTGGTGGCGTACGAGTTATTTTACTTATCTATTTATTTGTTTTTTTTTTTTAACTTTTGGAATCATTACTATATATTGGGTTCAATGTAATAATAAATATAAAATCTGCATTAATCAAAATAGCATATTTAAATGTATTTTACGACCTGACAATGCCGCACACCATGCTAGCATATATATATATATATATATATATATATATATATATATATATATATATATATATAGTCCTGGTCAAAATCATAAGACCACTTAAGAAAGTAAGCGTTTACGCATATTATTGAATTTTTAATCAAACAAATGGTTGAAATCATTGCCAAAAGGAAAAATATGATGGAAAAATGAAAAATTTCACCCGGTCAAAATGATTTTAATAAAATGAATACGAAAAGCTTTCTATGTTACTAAAAGCGACTTGTTAGTGGATAAAAAACATCTTTCTAAATTATAAATGACAAAAGGGAAACCATTATCAGAGTTTGAGAGAGAGGAAGGATCTTTGAGCTTAATAGTGGTGGAGTCTCCCATACATCCATTGCAAACGAAATGAATCGTAGCAAAACGGTCATCACAAATTTTTAAAGAAATCCAGATCAATATGGGCACAAAAAGAGTCCAGGTCGACCAGAAAAAATAACCCCATCACTGGATCGGCGTATCAGAAGAAGTTAAAAAAAAACTCCAATATGAGCTCAAGTCGATTGAAAAGCCAAACAGGGTTTCAATCAATTAAAGCGACTGTAGAAACCACGTCTTCTTGAACAGCACAAAACTAACCGATTTAAATATGCCGCCAAATACCAGACAGGGATGAAGAGAAGTGGGAAAATGTAATTTCTCTGATGAGAAAACGTTTAATCTAGATGGTCCAGATGGATTTCAACACTATTGGCATGATAAAAATTTGCCCAAAGAGACTTTTTCAACTCGGCATAGTGGAGGAGGGTCTTTAATGATCTGGGGTGCTTTCTCGTCAGCTGGGGCCCTAAAGTTGCAAGTAGTGAAAGGCCGGCAAACATCATTGAAGTACATTTCAATGCTTGAAAATGCTTCTATCAGGACTGAAGGTCCACGTCTGTGTGGAAGAAATTGGATTTTCCAGCAAGACAACGCTGCGATACACACTTCTCGACAAGCACGAGAATACTTTTCTTCAAATAATACCTCAATCCCATTGAAAATCTTTGGGGATGGATGGCAAAAGAAATGTTCAAGGATGGAACCCAGTATGATTCGATAAAGGAACTTTCTGATTCAGTTTTCAGTACATGAGATAAATTCCTTCGCAACTGATAAAAAACTTAGTCGCAAGCATGCCGAAGAGAATGTTTGAAGTAATTCGTAATGATGGAGGCTATACTAAATACTGAGACCCTTTTTTTAGTAATTTATAATTGCCTTTTGTTAGATAAATTATCAGTAGTCTCATCATTTTGACCAGGTGAAAATGTTTTTTTTTTTTTTTAAATAATTATTAGATCAGGGTTAGGGTTTCGAATAAAGCAGATTTCATTTTTTTTTCATCATATTTTCCCTTTGGGCAATGGTTTCAACCATTTGTTTGATTAAAAATTCAATAATATGCGTAAACGCTTACTTTCTTAAGTGGTCTTATGATTTTGACCAGGACTGTATATACTAGAATACCCGTGACCTGTTGGGTCAGTATGTTATATTAGCTATGGAATTAATGCATGAGTCACACTTGTGACGTAAAAAAAATAGTTTTTTGTGACATGGCAGAAAGTATATTAAAATGAAAAAAGAATATAGATAAATTTATATGAGTCGTTCTGTTTATAATTGTTTACTTTTGAAAAAAAAACTTACATCCATTGAATTATAAGTGGTATACCATACTTATAGGTAAGTGTGCACTGAACAGATACCATAATACTTAAAGTTAAATTCAAATTTTGATATACTTTTAATTTAAACGCGAAAAATGTAATTTGACGCTGGAAACGTTTTATTGTCGCGTTGATTATTCATTTGTAATGCAATTAAAAACATATTTTTGGGGTTATTTATTTATGTTGGTACATATTTACAATGCCTCCCCACGGGATAGAGTTAGACACCAGGGTCGTGGAGAAAAGGTACAAAAATAAAAAATTGTCTCAGTCGTGAAGGACTGCTCCTCCACCGAAAGAGAACAAGAAATGGAAATGCAGCATCTGGGGAATAGATACTACACTTTAATCTTGGCCAGTTGGTAGTGTAGAAGAAAATATATGAACGTTTTTAAGAAACGTGTATATATATATATAAGCCTGAAGAATCCTAGAGTGGATGAAACGCGGAATATTCAGAATAGCTTAATCGCCATATATATTTTATAACTAACTATATATATATATATATATATATATATATATATATATATATATATATATATACTCAAACAGAAAAGTACAATATCTGATGTGAAAATACAGGAAGAAAAATTCAAAACATCTAAAAAATATATATAATTAAATCAGTGATAATATACTTAGGATAGATTAAGTCTGCGGGAGCTGTATCATAATTATCTTAATAGCTGTATCAGATAGAATAGGGTGACGGTTGCAAACAGTTTATAGGAATATATTAGGACGCAAAATTGCAAACTATTAAAGTATTAGAAAATCAATTTACAAGAAGTACAAGGAAGGGCAAACAGAATAGAGAATAGCGAGCATAGAGTATTTAGATTAAGCAGATGATGAAGAATTGGGCGTATTTGAACCTTTTTTTCCCCGTGCTTACAATTGAAAATAGCTTCGTCGTTTGGAATTTATTATATCATTAATTATAGAGGAACTTTTATTAAGGCTGTCTCTGAAATGCAGAGTTGGCAGAATTTAGAGCCAGAGAAATAAAATTTAGATCTTAAAGAGTAAGACACATTATTAGACTTTAGCTTCCTAACAAGTGTAGGTCAAGAAGTTCGATTGTTATTGCTACAATCTACCTCTTATAAATGAATATATGTGAGATTAGATGCGTGTCTTGATTGAATATTGAACAAGTGTATCAGATGAGTAAGAGAATCAACTGCGTGGCAATAAGAAGGACTGGTGTCGTAAACTGACTCGTAAAATTTACTGAAGACGTATAATGGTTAATAGATTCTGATAGAAAGAATCATATACAATTGTTTTAAGTGGGGTAAGCTCTTGAGTGTTTTCCATAAGTTTTCTACTTGATAGAGGCGGAGAGTATTTTTTACAAGGTTGTCACCACTTATCAAGGGCCGAAAGCCACTTGAGGATAAGATTTATTGTGTGTGCAGTAATCAATGGGATAGGATCGTAGTAATCGTTAGTATTGGAGATTTGATAGAGTGTCTTACTTAAGGAGGCGGTTCATCAGGAATTTGTTTACATTGGACTTGAATACATCCCAGTTGGCTTTTATATAGATAGAGAATTGCATCAGCAGTGTGATATCTTCTGGAGCGATAGACGGATCCTACCATTTTTCCAGCGACCTTGGCAACTGACTTAATGAACGTGTTCCATTTCAGGCCAGGAGTAAAGGTCAAGCTCAGAAGCTTGTCAAAACATGAAGCGTCTCCTAGACGAGAGCCATCCATTCCAATTGATACCAGATTGGGGTAAGAGCGTTGATGATGTAAAGATAGGAGCTTGGTTTTAGATGCATTAAAAGTAACCAGCCACCGCTTCCACCACTTTACCACGCGCTCAAGATCAGAGAAGAGAGAATCAGAGAGAACTTTGTCATTTACGGCCTTTGATGTGTTGACATAGATGGTCGTGTCATCAGCATAGATGTCAATGAATGATTTTAGTATGTGTTTTGGGAGATCATTCATGTAGATCAGGAAGAGAGTTGGACCCAGCCAAGGAGCTTGGTAGAGATTGAAGAACATTGTCTTCATTCGTGTAAAATCCAAACATCAAACCAAGGAAGGAAGTCAATTTCTGCTCGTGATGTTTAAAAAAAATTTTTTTAATTCAATTTTCACTCCAAATAAGACACAGTGCCACTTTGAAGTAGGAGACTATTATCGAGAAATAAGTTGCAGTGGTATTATGAAGGGAAAATCACCATCAACTTATTAAGCAGCAGGGCAGCAGCAATGCTGCTATATTTGACAAGGCTGATATACCTTCTTTGACATGAAAAAAAGCACACTGCAATGTCTTAAACGAAATTGCAAGAAGCATTAAGCCCATAGCAAGACCTGTTTTAAACCAAACTCATAAGGAAAAACGTTTGGCTGTGGTTCAAAATTACATAAAAACCAGCTTAAGTATAGTAAGATTGTACATCTAAAACCAAAATATTTAATGCTCCTAAAATGTGTACTAAGATTGTCCGAGGCGTAGTGGATAAAATACTTGGCAAAATTCAGTTATAAAAGTTACACTTTTCTAGAGGTTGAAGACTCAATCCTAAGTGCGTGTTACAATCAAAATACAATTGCAATTTACTGATGACTTCTTACCTTTCCATGGCTGACATATCGAGAGGATGCTATGTCTTTAGATCAAATAAAGAGCTACGTTAGAAATTCCATGCAAATTCCGGAGTTCGACAGAAAGATTCCCGAGTTCGATGAGATATACCAGAAGAACGTTAGAGATCACATTGTGAAAATAACACTCAAGATGAAAACAGTACTCCAATTACTCTAAATAATACGAATTATTAACATTTATCTAAAAACAAATCAGAAATAAGTTTTCTTCTTTTCATTGTTGCTACTTGGGTAAACCCCCTAGTGTATGTGTGTGTGCGTTTATAGCGTACGCCCGTGTGTACGTGTATGTGCATATGTGTGTATTGACACATTGAAAGGTGATGTCAGTATTATTTTTTCCATCTGAATGTCGAATATTGATCGATGCTTTCGGTGACAGTAATTGAGTTTCTGTTGTTGTTTCATTTCGAAACATTAATAAAAGAAATATTTTGTTTTGTGTAGAATTTCTTTTAAAACAAACATCATTATCGTCAACACAGACGTTTTGTTAATCTTAAACATTAACAAAACATACATTCTTGTCTTAACTGTTTCGATAATTTGTTTTTCACTGTTTTTATTACTTGTTCTTTGATGTAGATTTACGCAGACGAGGGCCGGTTCTGGCCAGCTTGAAGGTCCACACCATTCGGGATCACGGCCAAACATTAATGCGAGAATTCATGTAGTACGGGTATTTCTAACAAACGTTTAATATTATTACTATTACAACTACTAATCGATCGACACCTCTGTTCAGTCGCAAGAGACTATGGATACCCCTGTAAGTGTAACTACGCGAGTAATTATGAGGCAATTGTTGCGCAGTCCCAAACCACACCTCTCCTGAATCGGCACCGCTTGAAACCAGTGGCAAGGAGAAAAGCTAGACGATTGGAAACAATGCCGAGATAAGCGGAGAACACGTACAGCACCTGGATTCCCCAAATGGTCACCTATTTTTGTACTGACCAGGCTCACCGTTGCTTAACTTCGGTGTTCTATCGGGAAACGGTGGGTCAACGTGATTATGCCGTATATTCTGCTGCTACTACTTCTACTCCTCCTCTTCCACCTCCTCCTCTTCTTCTTCCTCCTCCTACTACTACCGCTGTTGTTATGTTGAAATCAATTTAAGCTAATGAATCATATACCTTGATAAATCAAATGTTAGGTATTGAATCATGCCTTAACTGGATAAAATTTGGAGTTATTGAATTGTACTTGGTTAAATCAAATTTGAAACATACATTGGTTAAATTCTCTATCAAAGCTTTTTATTTGTATCTGAATTTAATCAACTTTTAAGCAATTTAACCCCACCTTATTTAAATCAAACTTTAACCATTGAATCACAGCTTCCTCAGATAAAATTGCAAGATATTTAATCATAATGTAGTTAAATAAGATTTTAAGCTAATGAACCAAAGCTTAAGCTATAAAATCTTGCTTTGATTGAATTAAATTTCTATCTATTGAATCACACTTTAGTTAAATCAAATTTTAAATTATAACATTTTTGAATCGTAATATGGTCAAATAAATTGTAAGCTTTTGAATCATACACCCATGTTAAAAATTATTTTAGTTATTGAATCATACCTTGGTTGAGCTAAGTTTTAAGCTATTAAATCAAAAATATAATAAAATTCCAAAACATCGAATCATAGTTTTGTTATATAAAATCTGAACATCTTAATTGTAACCTGGGGGCAATAAAAGCGAAGTCATTTTAAAAGTATCGAATCTACTTTTTTAATGTTTCAAAATATCTTCAGCAATTCATTTCGACACTCCAATCGACATATAAAACGAATATGTATCAACGTAGTAGTTTAAGCTGTTATCAACACCACCATCTGATCGTTGTTCATTATTGTCTGAACTGGCGCTAAAATGTGGAAGCAAATAATCTTAATCTATGATTATTGTAAGACTCAAACTGGTTTAACAGTGTCAATAAAATTTAGAGTGGTTTAACAGTGTCAATAATATTTACACTGGTTTAACAGTGTCAATTCTTGTCACAAACCTTCGTAATCCTGGGACCCCAATTTCAATCAACTTTGTATTAATTTTCTTATCATTTTTTCCATGGGAACAGGAGCATCCTACCAGATGACAAATATTCACCCATAATTTCAGTGATGCCAACCGACAGATCTTTTATAATTCTAACTGTTTGTTTGAGTGTAATTGTTTTTATTTCTTTTGCACTTGATCTACCGGGTATATTTGACAGGTAGTTTTTGAATTTAATTTTCATAGGTCCGAGTGCTCCTGAAATAGTGCACCTCGTATGATAAGTGAAGCAAGTAAACATTTTGTTTCTGGATTTTTGAAAGTGGGATTGATTGTTCGTATTATTTGTATTTTTCGAACTACTGTTCATATCTTTTATGGTTATTTTCATAACGTTTCGGTCAATGTAACCTCCGATCTTATATAAGTGTAACTTTTCGAATTCTGGAATACGAAGCAAACATCCTGTTTAGTTATGGCTCCGTTTTTGGTTTTTAGAATCGTCGAATGCGAGCTAACCTAAACAAACTTAGACCTTGATGAAATGAATGAGAATATAAGTCACAACCATGTTGACATACCGGTTAAGTTATGTTGAACCTGACGGATAGCAAATGAGTAACAATTCGGGAATAACAGGAACATTACACGGAAAGACAGCGGCATCTTCCTCCAGAAACTAATTGCTAACAAGTATTCACCCTGATGTGATATGCATGCGATTAGTTTATGACTTTTATGTCCTAGAAATGTACTCCTTCCGATGGAAGCTGACTCACCCCATCTATGGTTAATGGCTGCACCAGATCCAGAACAAATCAGAATTTACATTTATGGATCCCGCATTACGTTTATTTAAATCTTATATGGAAATAATTAGTCCCATTTTAATTGGATGTTGATGTTTGAGTTGCTTGTATTGTCTTTTTCTATCTATCTACTATATAATCAAACGATTGCAGAAATTAAGGTAGGTTTGCAATAACAAATGCCACATATACATTTATTGTGTCTAAACTATTACCCACCATCTTATGTAACTTTCACACGCCGTTACAGACAGATTTATTCGTTATAATAAAATCCTACCTTACTTCCTACGATAGACATCATCACGATCCCAAAGATCTTTAGATGAAGTACGCTTTTTCCGCACAAAATCAAAAGTCATCCCACTGTTCTCAGTAAACACTGGTAATTATTTAAACATTTTATCTTTAGTGCTCTGACACCCTTATGAAATGGGTGAAACACTCATACACATACAACTATCTTTACACTTCCCTATTCGGAAATAATGATTTCTACCCACTAACATTTAGGCTATTCTCATTCGCTGAGACCATAAAATTCTGTTATTCTGAAATACACACAGTCTTACAAAAAAACGAACACGCCAAACCTTATTCAATATGGCCGGCCTATCTACACGAATCATTATTGCTGCATATTAAACCAAATAAAAATTTCTACCACGCTCATACTGATAACTTAGTTATACCCTCACCTTTTACTACACACACATTATCGGCACGCACTGTTTTAAATCAATGATAATTCCCTATCGTCGTTTTTCCGCAATGTTACAGACTAATGTTTACAAAAACTTACTATAACATTTAGTTTTAAGTTACACAAATAAATAGTCGTAACTTTGGTACAAATTAGTTAGCGCAGTTGGTAATTTTTACATCTATTGCAAATAATGTTGCTTCGTTAGTTTCAGTGCCGTAAATTATGCTTTATTTACATATTGGTACCAAAAAGAATTCCGTCGCAGCTTTCTTATAATGCAACATACAATTTTAACCAAATTTCTGATAAAAGGTGGAACGAACACACACACACACACACACACACACACACATATATATATCATATTATTATTATTATTATTATTATTATTATTATTATTATTATTATTATAATAATAATAAAACTCAAATCGTCCTGATTGGGCGTTAAAACCGTGTATCGTGTTCCGGTTTACGACTTCTTGCTTACGACTTCCGGTTTCAATAAACAGGAAGCAATAAAAGTTTATTTTAATTGACAATTGGATCGGTTTTTCAAATTTATTTTTAGGAGTTACTTCTGTAGTTTAATTCTTTTTTTCCGTGTGTCTCACTCGGTAACGCCCGGCGGACGACGAAAACCGGCCCGAAAAATTTCGAGAGCTTATTCACTGAGACATCGACTGGAAAAAAAGAACGCAGACGACACCAAATTGGAATTAAAAAAAGAAAGGAAAAGGAAGAGTTTCATTGCGCTTCAAACAATAACTATTTATTCTTGTGACAGGGAAGTAAAATTAAATGCATTCCTTCAACTGACAGAAACTACTATCCCTAAGGAAATAGCCTATCCTCAGGAACTCACAAGTTGCCCCCCTCAAAAAAAGTGTAACCTTAAACCCCCCCACACACACACACTAAATGTAAAATACATTTATAAAGAAAATCAGATTTTCAAAAATAAGTTTTGCTGAAAATGTTTTGTCGGCTGCTTAAAAAAATCATTTTTTTTCTTTGGAAAAAACTCAAACTCTTAAAAGATACTAAAAAAACACTTGTTTAAAAAAAAAAAAAAAAAGTTTTACGAAAAGATATATATTCCAAAAATAAAAATTAAAAAAAAATTGTTCTTTGTTTTTTTTTAAACAAAGCAAATACGTTTTCATTAATTCGAAGAAAAATAATCGGTCATATAAACAAAAAAATAGAAAAAATATTTGTTTACTAATTCAAAGAAACGAAACTTTTTTTGACATAAAAAATAGTAGACAATTAAAATTACAGAACAGTAAATTATATGAATTTATTACGGTAGCTTGTTTATTTTATTTATTTTACTTGTTTTTTTTTTTTATTATTCACTTTAGTTCGCTCAGTATAATCCGGTGGTTTCTGTCGTCCGCCGGGCGAAAAACGGGATTTAAACTGCAGAAGTGCCCTCTTTTTAAATTGATTTATTCATTATATTTTTCTACACTCCTAAAATCGAAAAACAATTTTTTAATTGGTATGCGTTAGAAATAATAAAAAGAAAATTGTCCCACGTAAGTGATTTACTTTTTTCATTTAAAATAATAAAATGCCCAAATAAGGTCATATGTAATTTGTCGATGAATATTGAAACTAAAATAGCTTAAAGTTGAAATTGCTTTCAAACTAAAAAAAAAACAAAACAAATATGTTTTTCTAATGCAAAAAAATAACTACTTGATCAATTTACATATATATATATATATATATATTTTTTTATATTTTCTTAACCCAAATTGTGCGTGATTAAAACTATAACTTGAGAAAGACATTGTACGTTTTTCGTGTCCCAAATTATTTGTTTACGATGATTTTATTTGTATTTTTCATTGCAAGCTGGAGTCGTTTTCAAACAAAAAAAAAAAACAAAGCAAATATGTTTTTCTCATTTCATGTATGAATTTAACGTAAAATAGTCACCCAATTATTGACCACGTAGCGGTAAATGAGACGTAATCGGTAGCATTTTTTTTTTTTTTTTTTTTTTTTAGTTTAGTGGCGCGCAGTAAGGAATCATAAGTTCCAAACAGTTTTAAAGTAAGTACCTATTTACTATGCCTCCCCACGGGACAGAGTTAGACACCAGGGTCGTTTTTTAACGTGGAGAAAAGGTACAAAAATAAGAATTGTCTCAGTCGTGAAGGATTTCTCCTCCACCGAAAGAGAACAAGAAATAGAAGTGCAGCATCTGAAGAACAGATACTACACTTTGATCTTGTCCCGAAGGCCAAGGAAACACTTCAAAACGTGTATACGTGGGGGAGGACTTTTCATTATTTTTTTTTAAAGATTTGCTTTGAAAAGGTCTCAGCGTAAAATATTACTTAATCAGTAAATGAACTTGGGTGGACTGTAAAATGCACACTCCCTCCTTGTTTTTTTTTCTTTTCGTTTATTTTTAATCTTTTTCAACTGATTAAACCCTACTTTATAAAGGAGTTTTCATTTAATCTAAAGGCAATGATGTTAAGACTTTTATTATCCAATGTATTCCGTATTGTATTTACTGGTCGCATGTTTGTTTTCACGCGCGCGTACATTCAATTTTTGCGCGTTTATATATTAATTCTGTTTACTCACTTACACTTTCATAGATTAATTCTGTACACTAACGATTCTATAGCTGACCAAACAGGTCACGGGTAGTCGTGTAAAAAGTTTTGCGAAATTTGTAATTTTTATTTCAAATCATGCATTTTCAGATAAGTTTTCGTTATAAAACTTGTATATATCATTTTAAGAGCGTTTTCCGTTCTATCAAATCGTTTAAATTACAATAAGTTTAAAATAATAATGTTTTCCTTTCAGAGGGTTAAATACTAGATAAAAGTGTTTGGCACAGGAACCAGTACTAAACGCACAGAATAATGGTGGTTTGCGAAATTTCGTGGCGGCGACAAGGATCTTGAAGATTATGAGCGTAGTGGTCGTCATCAGGTGCTAACAACGATCCATTAAAAGCTTTAGTCAAAGCAATCCATACACAACTGTTCGAGAACTTGTTTCTGAATTAGACGTCACGTATACGACGATTTCCAACGACTTGTGAGACAAAAAAAGATAAAAAAATCTTGATAAATTGGTGCCTCGTGAATTGAACAACAAAGAAAAAAAACGCCGTTGTGAAGGGTCATTTTCCTTTCTTTTACGCGACAAGACCAACCCGTTTCGCGACCGGATTGTGACCTGCGATGAAAAGTGAATTCTTTACAACAACCGGCGACGCTCAGCTCGGTGGTTAGACTCCAACGAAGCTCTACGACACTTCCCAAAACCCAGACAGAGGTACACCAAAAGAAGGTCAGGCGACCGGTCTAATCTATTATTTTTTTTTTTTTTTTGCATGCAAGCGAAACAATTACTGAGGAAGTACTGTGAAGAAATGCATCAGAAACTTCGACAACAACACCCAGCATTAGTCAGCAGAAAAGGCTCCGTTTTCCTCTACGACGTTACTAAACCGTTTCATCAAGAGTTGAACGAATTTGGTAACGAAACACTACGCTATCTGCCAAACTCTCCAGACCTCTCACCTACCGACTACCACTTTTTCAAGCATCTCGACAACATGCTCCAAAAACCTAGAGGATATCAAAAACGCCTTCAGTGACTTAATCGCCACCAACACGCAAGATTTTTACGTTACCTGCATAAATACATTTGTTTTCCGTTGGCAAAAACGTGTTAATTCTGATAGTCATTATTCCTATGAATAAATTTTGTTTGAGTCGAGATGTGTTCATCTGAATTTAAAAGTTAAAAACCGCAAGAACTTTCTTGTTAACCTGGTGTATATATATATATACATATATCTTTGTCTGTTTGCTTGTATGTCCGTTCCGCACACACACACACACACACACACACACACACACACGCACGCACACATATATATATACGTATAAATGACAATATGTATATATATAAATGACAATGTATATATATATATATATATATATATATATATATAAAAATGACAAACTATATATATATATATATATTATAAAAAGGTTTCATTCTAAATTCCAAGATGTCCATGGCACCGTTTATTTCTTTCAGCGTGTTAAAATGTTCAATTTTGACAGCATCTGTTTCTTAGCACAGAATCATTCATATAATTACTATCAATTTTTTAATCTTTTCCGCCCTGATTCATCAGAAGAATAAGAGCTTGTTAATTTTAAAGTGAAAAAAAATATGAGCATGATTGCAACAAATTCGAAAAAAGACTAGGAAAGTAGCTGCAATTGCGTTTTGTAATAAAGCCGCCATATTTGATATTTAATTTAGAGTCATTAACGCTATACCAAATTATAATTATAAAATGTGGTCATATTGTTATAATTAATACTAAAAATATCTTATATAATACTTTATAAATTTATCATTTATAAATCGTTTGTATTTATTTTCCTTGATAATATTCACAATGGTTAAATCTAGAATGTATGTAATTAGGTTTTATTTTTTTACGGCAATATTGAATATTTTAACATGCTGAAAGAAATAAACGGTAAGACGAAAAACATCTTGGAATTTTTAATATAGAATATGTGGGGCCACGAATGGGAACTGTGAACAGGTGATGGTACCCCATGCATATATATATATATATATATAGAGAGAGAGAGAGAGAGAGAGAGAGAGAGACAGAGAGACAGAGAGACAGAGAGAGAGACAGACAGACAGACAGACAGAGACAGACAGAGAGAGAGAAAGATATGTATAGAGAGATATAGATACAGAGAGAGATATAGATATAGAGCGAGATATAGATATATATAAAGAGATATTGATATATAGAGTGATATATATATAACTATATATATATATATATATATAACTATATATATATATATATATATATAGTATTCAATAAGACTATATATTAGAAGCATCGACAAAGAAGAAATGTGAAAACCCGTTAGTATATAGATAGCACAATGCTAGATTTTTTTTAAATATTTTAAAGATTTATTCAGATCCAAAAGTTTCGAGTTTAATAGCCAATTTCAGTCTGGTATATAGATAACTGCCTTTTTCTGTTTTTATCTCCGAATTTAATTGGCATCAGCCACCTCGAAACCTAAGCTACAAATCTTAATAGGCTGGATTTATTCCGCAGTTTTCGAATCATACTCTCGACTAAGCGGATTAAGTACAAAGGAATGCTGAGCATGACATTTTTGGATGGAGATTCTAAGATACTAACAAGCATAGCACCTTATGCTTTAGAGTTTTCACTCGTTTGGATTTTATTTTACAATGTAATTCTATCTAATCCCAACTACAAAATTGACAAATGTTCTCGGATTTAATTCATAACTGAAGTGTACAAAATATACTTTTATACTTGGTCGCGCAGAATTATTGCAACTGATTCAAACGACCCGAAATAACCGGAACAAGTAATGTCCTTGCACACAGTCCGTGTCGGTAACAGTTATATCATTCGCCAAGAATCACACATGAATATTCATTATGCGATTTATCACAAAGCGATAGATATTTCTCCAAAACACGACGTCCTTTCCCATTCCTTTTTTCCTCGCCATTTTTTAAATGCTCCCTTCATCATTACCGAGGACAGCGGTATTATATGGAAATTGGAATGAGGGAGTTGCGAATCTCAAACCGTGCGCAGTACTACAGCGCGAACTTTATTATTCATTAATTTTCCTTTACTGGTGATGATGGGGGATGCTGGTTGATAGTGGATGATGTCATTTAATCCTGGATATTGGAAAGCGAGCATTCGGATGAACTGGTGGCCAAGGCCAAGGCCAAGGAAATAGATAGGGGTCAGGTCAGCTCATATCCGGTTATGCCACCCCGAACTACAAATGACCAATCATACAACAGAACGAGGATTCTCTTGCTTGATGACCCACAGACTACAATTCTCATAAATATTCAATGATATATGAAACGGTATTCAGTATTTAAGTGGATGTTATTTTTTCTTCATCTATTCCCTTGATATATATAAAATGCAATGATTAAATACATAATATATATACACACATATGTATATATGTATATATATATATATGCACACATATGTATATATGTATGCCTGAGTATGTATATATACTAGCAAATATATGCTCTCACCAGTCGTATCGTTTTGTTAGCATGAGGGGAAGGTATCATAACGGATGAATATTTTTTCAATAACAAAGTAAATGTCTTTATCCTCACATGCGACCTTTATACGCGCAGGGTATTTATACATAGCCTCTGTTCTATAGTCGCTTCCTGTAATCGTCGCGTTTAGTCTAGTGGTTGTTATAATAATGAGCTCTTATTCACGAATAAAGAGGGCACAAGGACAGGTTTTTTGGGAGTTTTCTTTTTTTTTCAAGTTTTTTTTTTAAGTGATTTACACCGAAGTGATAGAATAACGTTCCCTTAGCTAATTATTTACTTCTTAACTTAACGTTTTAACTTTAAATGCGTGACGCACACGGACGGAAATATCAAAGTAACATTCGCCTTAGATTCACTGGTCAACAACAAATTTGATGTCTGCATTTTTTCCAGCTGATTTAAGGCGAATTTGAGGCGACTGCTTCATTTACTTGTGCTAGTCTTTTCCAGGATTGACCAAGGAAAAGTTTAACTTCTCCATGGTCAATCCAGGCATATTTGACGATCCTCAAATCTGAAAGCTTATCAGAGATCTAGAGTTGGAGAGCTCAATGAACAAAGTGGAACGGGGAGCGTGAAAGGCATTTGTTCTGGCAGTGAAGAACTTTCATAGCAATAATAAGGACAAGAAACTACGCAGAACGTGTCAACAACATCTTGACTTTTTCAGAAATATGGACTGCAACATGTGCATCAAGATGCACTACATTTTCCACATATGGACCAGTTTTCTGAGTGATTAGCAGGGGAAGAGATTCAATCATGACCTGAAAGAGATGGGGCACAGTCATGATGACTGACTACTGTTGAAATCTGAAGAGAAACCTCCCTGCCGCTGAGTATTCCAGGAGTTTAAAGAAACGGAAGTTTAAGCCCGGAAGTTTGAATAATGGTGAAACAACATGATATTCACATGCACTTACCTTTATCAATGGCTACCATTAAGTTTACAGCATTCGATGTTTCTATCAGATGAATAATATATGTTGCTTGCAAAAAAAAATTTTTCTTAAAAACCATATTTAGGATTATATAAGTTGACAAAAATTAGCTGTGATTTCAAATCAACTTAGCACAAAAACCTAACCTGATAGAAAGAACAAATACCATTTCTTGATTCAGTAGTGCAAAACTACATCAGTTGTAGAGATCTAGACAACATACAAAATATAAACAGTTGTTGCTCAGTGTTATTTTTCATATGACGTCATTCGTTATCGCTCGACTCTGTTGTGTCTACTGTTTGACCTGCTACCCCCTGCCTCACCTTTATGTAACAGATCTCTATGAAATGATTCTGGTTGTAGATCTGAATTATTATCATGTACTCAGTGTGACCTTGTAAAAATTCACGTTAGCTAACTTAATCGCCATTGACGTAGGGCCCGTAATATGTAACAATACTACCTTTTTTTAATGAAAAGATAATACCTAGGAGGATAGTCTCATGGCAAAAGAACAGATGCCCCACAACGAAGAATGTAAAGCCTGGAGGGTAGTATCACAGCAAATGAGCATATAATATAATTGCGCGTACAGAATTTAGCTTGAGTTTATTTATCTAAAGCAATTGAAAATTTTCGGTCCACATTAAAAAAAAAACCAGTTCGCTACTTCAAAACGAATCAATTAAATAACTGGAAAAAATAGTTTTGTATTGATTTTCACAATTAATTAAGTCACGTGCAGCGAAAATATACGAATGGAACAAGTAGGAAGTTTGAAAATACGACCTATTGTAATCTGGGAATGGGGGAAAAGGAATGCAAGTGAAAATAGCAGACAATTCCTCTCTTAAACAACAGTTGTATTATGAATGGAATCAATAAGAGATTATTTAAAATAAAAAGAGTCATAAGAAGTTAATGTAGTTTGCTTGTAGTGTGTATATAAAGGAAAATTGAGTTGTAACGGACAGATACATACTGAAGTAAATTAAGTCACGTGACGGTGAAATAAGCAAATTCATATTTTAGTAATACAATATGTATTTATTTTAATATTTTATATTTCCGTTGTGTTGTTACTTGATCAGTAAAGCGCGACGAAATGACTGTGTTATATGATATTTCGGAAAAAAAGAAGTTTCTCAGCTGTATGTTGGATTTTAGTTAAACGTGCTTACGGGGGCTATTGTAAACGCGAGCAGTTTCGCAGGCATTGGAAAGGATGTGAAATTTATTTTATTTTGTTTTAAAATCTGTAATTAGTTGTTAAACGTAATTATGTAGAGCTTGTGTTAAAATTCAGTATCATTTTATTTATTTTATTCCATTTTTATTTTATTTCATCTTATTATTTTTATGTATTTGTAACTTAATTTGCATCCGTTATACCTCTACCTTATATATATTGCGTGTAAATTTCCGTTTAATGAGTGAATTAAATATTGACATAATTTATATTGTTTCAATTTTGTTAGATGAAGATTGATGATTAGAGATATTTGTATAATTTTGACTATTCTTCTAGTCTGGAATGTTATTCTCACGACGTTTCAGCTGACGTAACGGCCGACCTTCTTCAGGTTCGTCTTGTCGAACTTGTGTATTTTTCATATCGAATTCTGGAATCTATATGAAATTTCGAAATCTGCAGAGATAGCTTGCTCTCGTTCGGTAAAACATAACCGAGAACAAATCTTAAGTAATTTGTCATTGTTCTTTTAATATTGCCTGTGCTGAGAATTGAATCTTCAAACACAACTAATAATCACTTAGCACTTTTATCCGCTGCGCCACAGGTTCTTTGTGTCAGTTTTCTGAAGGATTTTGGAGATTATTTTGGTCGTAATTTACATTATTCACATGTTTCGGGTACTTTTTAGAATCTCGACCGTTGTACTCCTAGGGGTTCGTAAAAGAATGAAAAAAGCCCTGACGTATGAAAATATAACATCTTTATTATTGGTCACAGTAATGATTGGTTGGTTGTTAGGAAGGAGACGTACAAATATGAATTAAACAGATTGATTTTTCTCGGCCTGAAATCGTTAACCAATTCCGATATCCATCTCGGGTTGTTATTATATCACCATTCGTGATCACCAGAAGCGTCTCCTTTGAAACGGTACTGTTACTATAGGCACACCTGAAAGTGGGTTATTTGGCGTCGGTCGTTTTACTAAATTGAACTTTGTTCCGACTTGATTACACCTGGATATCTTTTGCTAAATATGTCCTTTCAGGCATCCAACATTTAACTCATCTTTTTGACAATCGATCATGTATGTTGTTTCTTCCAATGCAGGTTCCTAGTGTCGTGTCCATTATTTGTATTCCAATGATATTGTTGTATATCCAATTATTATTTTGTGTTGTTTCTTGTATATTGTTGCCAGGCGCACTTTTTGTCAAAATGATGTCTTTGATACACACGGCCTGGTATTTAACAAGAGAAAACTTTTTTTGTAGTCAATCACCTTATGGGAATTTTTTAAAATCGAACTCTGAAATGATATACCTTCATTGCTGCTTTACCATGAATAGATTAGCCTAGTGTTCAAGAAATAAAGTTTGCACTGTTATAAGAAAAACAAGGCCGATAGCCATTTGTCGCGTGCTCTCGTGTTATGAATGAATGCGTGAATGTAGGATTGACATGAAATTCTTAAAGATAAACTAAAATCCCCGAAAAATGGGCTGAAATGACTTAAATAAATAAAAAGTAAATGACTTAGAATGACTTTAATGAACTTAAGGATAAATTGAATGACCTTAAGAATGACTTGAATGCTAAAAAAACTGGAATGCTTCAAAAACAACTTGAATGATCTGGAGAATGACTTGAATGGCTTTCAGACTGACTGGTTGTAAAGTGGGTGATAATTTCACATTAAATTAATACAGAAAAGTGATCCCTCACTTTATATCACAAAGTTACAAACATAAGTACAGCATGTAGTAAGAACAGATGGTATTTATTTGCTCCCCCACTGAGCAAATTAGGCACAAGGCCGTTTTTAATGTGAGGTAAAAACCAGCTCACCTAAAAGGGGTCACTCTGGTTACCAAAAATAATAATTGTCCCAGTATAGAGGGTTTCCCTTCCATTGACTGGTACAAATTATCTTAAGTGCAGCATCTGTCGGAACAGATACTACACTTTGATCTTGGCTAAAAGGCCAAGAAAAGGGTATTTATTTGCTCCCCCACCGTGCAAATTAGGCACAAGGCTGATTTTTAATGTGAGGAGTGATGGGTAAATGGGGACCAACTCCCCGGGGAGTAGGGGAGCTGGATAGTGCTAATTGGTATGAAGGGTTGCCCCTACATTGACCAAGTTCTTATATTGGGGCTACCCCCACATATGGTCTTTGCTTGCAGTATCTGCCGGAACAGATGGTATTTATTTGCTCCCCCACCGAGCAAATTAGGCACAAGGCCAATTTTTAATGTGAGGAGTGAAGGGGAGGGGGAAGGGAAAAGGGGGACCAGCTCCCGAGAGGTGGGAAATGGGAGCTGGTTAAAGGTCAGATATGTGGGGTTGCCCCCACATCTGGTCTTTGCTGCAGTATCTGCCGGAACAGATGGTATTTATTTGCTCCCCCACCGAGCAAATTAGGCACAAGGCCGATTTTTAATGTGAGGAGTCAAGGGAGGGGGAAGGGAAAAAGGGGACCAGCTCCCGAGAGGTGGGAAATGGGAGCTGGTTAAAGGTCAAGCATGTGGGGTTGCCCCCACATCTGGTCTTTGCTAGTCCTAGCTAGTCATAACTTGCAGTATCTGCCAGAACAGATACTACACTTTGATCTTGGCCAAAAGGCCAAGAAAAACTTTAATAACTAAGAACAGCATCTATGAACAACAGACCTTTGATTTTAACCAAAAAGGCCAAGCACAAAAGTGCTACGGACAGACCGACCGACGGACCGACGGAATGACTTATAGAGTCGCTTGCACGCAACTAATAAACGATTGATTCTTATAACTGAATGACTGTAGTCATTAAAAGGGATTCGTTACCTGATAGAAAAGAGAGGAATTGGAGGGATGGGAATGGAGCTTTGTATGGATCCAAAGTGCTGTATCTGTTCCGTTCTCGTTAGATATTATTCTTGACTGAGACAATTTCAATTTTTTGGTCCACCTACACCGAACACTACTTTTAGACGCTCTGGATATCAAATCAAAAAGCGACCATGTGTCTAACTTTTCCGTGATATGGACTCGATCTAGAGTGAAACATTGTAAAAGGAAATGATAAAATGTTGCATAAGCTAAAAAGAAAACCCACAAAGGCACACACACACTTAAGTATATATATATATATATATATATATATATATATATATATATATATATATATATATATATATATATATATACTATAAAAGTGAGAATATTTGTGAGGACACTTTTCAACCTATATACTCAACGAATTTTTAATCTACAGATTTTAAGTTTCGGTATATACAATATTCAGACATTTGGAAAATTTTTAATCCGTTTTCATCACGAAAAAGATCTGCTAAGGGGTCAAAATTAGAAAATTGGTACGTGAGAGGCCACCGTGTTCTTATCTCTGTTCAACTATTTCACGACTGTGCATGCATTATGTAAAGTTTGAGTTTGTTTGAAATCACTCTTTTAAAACCATTCAAGCTGTTGTAATGATTATCGTACTTGATTCACTGTTTTTGGTTTTGGTTTCGATCTCAGCTTGAGTATTTTTTTTTTAATTTAATCACAAGTAGTGAACTGTTCAGAAACAAACATAATACTCGCATGCACGTATTTTGGTTTCTGTCCGTCCCCCCGCCTTTTTTTTAAATTCAACATTACGTTTAATACCATATGGTATTTTTGTTTATAATAAATAAAAATAAATAAATAAAAATTCTGCATTAATTAAAATATAATATTATGCATATTTTATGGCCAGGCAACGCCGGATATATCTTCTAGTATATATATGATGGTAACATAATGTATAGAAAAATTATTTAGCTTGACTCTATGAATTCAACATTAACAACCAATCATTGTACGATCGTTTATAACAGGATACATTTTTTAATTTGATTATAATCGTACCAATAGCACTGGAATTATGGCATCAAGTATAAATTTCATGATTAATACAAAACTAATGATATCATATATATTGTATCAAAAGTGAGGATCATATAGCATTCAAGATTATATGTTAAAAAGTGGTAAAAAAAAATTACTTAGAGAAATGGTCATAAACGCTATATCAGACAATTATATAGAATAATATATAATTAATATATCAAAAAATTATGCAACAAATTAAACTAAAAAGCGATGCAAACAATATGCTTATAAGAGCTTTATCAGACGATTGCAAATGCATTTTAAATACATGAATAACATCAAAATGCAGTTTATGTAAAGTTTATAAAGCAAATCAAGAAAGTCCTCAGTATTTAGTTTATTTTCGTTCCACTTGTATTAATCAGGTTTACATTCATTTTTTTTTTATTTATATAATTGAATCGATATTTTCTTTTTATATTTTAACGATACAACTACAAGAAAAGTTGTTATTGTAGAACTTTTTGAGCACACACGCGCGCGCGGACTTTCTTTTTTGGCGGCACAGTATATACAGAGTGCGGCAGAAATATCTCCCACATTTTAACATGCACTCGTGCAGTGCCCGAGCAACCATTAATTTGTATGGATGGAACTGTATGTAATTTAATAAAATTCTTCTGACATTTCGATCAGACTATCCCAAGGCCAAAGCACGTTTTGGAGCTGAACGTGCGGGAGACTGAGTAAAAGTCAGTTCCACGGCCGAATAATTTGTGGCGTTCGATTGCTTCGAGACCTTCTAGGTACCTTTCTTTCGATTGCCGAACCTGTAGCTCTGGAAGTTACAACCCATAGGTGTATTGCTTTTCTGTCTGGAACAGCATCATGCTGTCCTTAATTGTAATTAACTATCTGCAAATTCACCATACTTCAAAAAAATTTCCGCAATAAAAGCACGATGTGCACCAGTCCATATTGCTTGATGAGGCTATCAGAAAAAAAAAATGAGAAGTTATTAGCTAAACGTAAACGTCATTAGCACTTGTATAAGTTCATTCACAACATATATATATATATATATATATATATATATATATATATATATATATATTAATTCAATCTTCACCCCCAAACAAGGCAAATGCCAATTTGAAGTAGGGGGCTACTATCGGGGACAATTTGCGGGGGTATTATGAAGAGAGATTAGTAGAAAGATGTTTGTTCACATTACTCTTGAACTTCTGCATAGCAGTACAATTGGGAAAGCAGTATCCCGGAAGGGAGTTCCAAAGTCTTGCAGTTCTGGGGAAGAAACTATTGGAGTAAACGGTTTTCTTACACCTAAGGATCTCTACTCTAAAGGGTTGGGACTTAGTTGCTTGTCGGGTCCGTCGGGAGTAGTCACGTCGAGGAGGAACAAGTGCTTGCAGTTCGTCAGAGCAGCCACCATTAAAGTATTTGTAGAACAGGCAGAGGGATGCAACATTTCGTAGATAGGACAGAGGCTGAAGCTTAGATGACAGTTCAGGACCTATCAGGTTGGCGACTCTCTTTTGGACCCTGTCCAGTGGGTAGAGTACTGGGGAAAAATCAATTGTAAAATTGATATTCTCCTGGATGTTGAAGGTTCAATCCTCAGTGTGGGCGACCGAAATATACATTTGCAAATTACTTAGGACCTCTATCCAATCATGCCTGACGGAACAAGAGCATGCTATCCCCGTGAAGTAAATAAAGGGTTCCGCTCGAAATTCCGTTTAAATTCCTGAGTTCGACAGAAACATTCTCGAGTTCGACAAGATGCACTTGAAGAAGGTCGGAGGTTTTATCGACCGAAACGTTGTGAAAATCACACTCAAGATGAGAACAGTAATCTGATCAATAATAATACAAATAATCAATCCTCATCTAAAAAATTCCGAAACGTCAATTATATAATTATTATGTTAATTTTGGAATACTTTTTCCGCCCTGACTCATCTTTTAAAGAAAAGAAAAAAGAATTTGTCCACGATTACTTGAATCCGAAAAAATCTGAAGAATAGCTGTGCTGTTATTTTATGATATTTACGTCATCTTTGATTTAAAAATCAAACATATATATTTATTTATTAGTAAGATGTTTGCAGTATTGTGTGTAGTCTTTAAATTGTGTTTGAAGGATATGGCAATGTAATGTTGTAGAAATACTAGAGATGTGGCTGACAAAGTAAAAATAATAATTACAATATTGAAAAAAATTGTAAAAATTTATAAACTTGTACTTTATTGTGTGTGTGTGCGCGCGCGTGTGTGTGTATGTGTGTGTGTGTGCAGTTAGTCTGAACTAACATAACAACGAACTCATAACAAACGAACATAAAAGATAATATACTTGCCTTTTTCCAATGCTTACAATCTGGCAGGTCTGTCATCCGACAGCCTAGAAGAACAACTATCAAACAGTGTCCCACAAAAATCGAATTCACATTTTCTTACAGAGAAGCCAACATTCCTACACACAATCAACCCACAGATTAATGGATTCAGTCTTTTTAGACGAAAGAACAATTTAGGTGTCCAAGTCAAAACAAAAATGACAACATTGAAAGAAAGAAGTTCTTCTGAACATCAGATAACGATTAGCAGAAGTTCTTAAATCATTGCTGAAATGTAGTTGTGCATTTATGTTTATTATTAATTTTAACAATAATTTAAGAACCTCTGCTAGTCTACGCTATTGCTTTGATGCTAGTTTGGCAGTTGTTCCTCGTTGTGTTTGTCCTGGCTACTAGCATAAAGCTGTAAAACTAGTCTATAAGTGGATTAGTACGCGTCGTCTGACTAGAGCACAGAAATAATCGAGGCATAATAATAACTTTCCGCAAAAAAGTGATTTCCTGTTTTTAAAATTGCCCGCACTACACAATGTAACCTAATCTAAATTAGTTATTTTTTAAACAATATCATCAGCTGGTGCCGGGTTTATTATATAATTTAATTATATTTTGACAAAAACCTTATCATGTTCTACAAAAAAAAATCTTCGTTACTTTTCTCTCTTAGTTTCCCCTCTCTGTCCTGCTCTAAGCAAGTCTGACGACCTAATCCACAAACTCCAAAATTCCATCATGACAAGTTTCAATAAAAAATACACGATTAAACCTGGATCTGAAACTTCCAACGTAGACCCCCACTACCATGTTTCCTTCTCCAACATCAGGGGTCTAACCTTCCAGAGGTTGAAGCCCAATTACAGGAGACTAAACCAGACCTTTTATTTTTAAGCTAAACCGGAATTGGACAGACTATTTCCCTAAATGAGTTCGTAAGTAAAGGATACTCTAACTTTACTTCCAAATCTGTCCCCCATGATCGCCATGGGCATGGAATATGTGCCTATATTAAAGATGTTTGATTTTTAAATCAAAGATGACGTAAATATCATAAAATAACAGCACAGCTATTCTTCAGATTTTTTCGGATTCAAGTAATTGTGGTAGGGACATCTCCAGAGAAGATCCTAACTTACCCTATATGTGCTTCCGGGTCGCACTAGCTCACACTACGGCATTTATATTTACTTTCTATCGCCCCCATAACAGCGGAGTTACTATCTTTAGAAGCATATCTGAGAAAATTGACCAGGTTCTATCAGCTTATCCTTCAGCTAACATTCACGTATGTGGAGACTTCATTGTTCATAATGTGGAATGGTTGACCCACTCAAACAAGACCGATGATGAGGGGAGGTTCTGTCATGATTTCTCCATTATTATAACGTTATACTGAATTATAAACGTACTTTGTTACAACCACCGCGAAAAATATTGTCGCAATATTTTTCTCGGTGGTTGTAACAAAGTACGTGTTCAATTTAGTAGAACATTAATGTGTAAATAATGTTAACCCAAATAATGCGTAATTGCATGTGTAACTTATAACTAAATGTTATAGTTAATTTTGTAAAAATCAGTCTGTAAAATAAAGAAAAAGCGACAATAGTAAGTATAAATGATTTTAAAACAGATCCGTTCATTTTAGCATCGGTCAATTTAGGACGCGGAAAACGGATATTGTAAAAAAAAAACGCTGCGACGTTTTTTTTTTATGTAACAATGTGTAAATAATGTTAATCCTAATAATGCGTAATGGCATGTGTAACTTGTGAGCAAATCTAAAAATCAGTCTCTAAAATTAAGGAAGCGCGAGGATAGTAAAGTATAAATGATTTAAAACAAAGTGTGGTGATTGATCGGGCATATTGATTAAGGACTGCGTTGTTCGTTTTGTGTATGTTAGTGTATAATCCAGAATAATAGAATTTCATGGTCGCAGCCAATGAGAATAGGCTAAATGTTATTGGGAGAAATCATTACTTCGAATAGTAAAGTGCAATGGTAGTTATAGGTGACTGAGTGTTTAATCCAGTTTATAAGGGTGTCAGGGCAATATAGTTATAATGGTTATATATTTACCCGATCCCTAGAGGGAAAGTGGAATTTTTTTTTTAAATTAGAATATATTATTTATTGATCTTTTATCTTCAATTTGTGATATATAAAACTTTGGCACATAAAGTAATTATTTACTTTTTAATAGACATTTCAAAATGAGGGGCGTAAATTAATTTGACCCCCTGTCTTTCCAAGCTTATAACTACTCGAAAAATGTAATTCAACACCTATTTTTTTTTTCAATTAAAGGGGCAAGGACCAAGGTTTCATGAAAAAAAATTAAAAAAAAGCAACGTGTTTAAAAAAAACGGTTTTAAACTTCGGACTTTATGGGTAAATTTCCCAAAAACTTCTTTCTTTGCTTTAAATTAGGATATATTATTTATTGATCTTTTGATCTTTTATCTTCAATTTGTGATATATAAAACTTTGGCACATAAATTAATTATTTATTTTTTAATAGACATTTCAAAATAGGGGGCGTGAATTTAAAAAAAACATTTGTCTAAAACATGATATTCGGTTTATTGGAAAGAGCATAAAATTTCATATTGACCCTGAAAATATCTTAAAAATAGAATCAAAAGAAAAATTTTGATAGATTTTTAAAGTTTAAAAATTGTAAAAATACTGAACTCGTAAAATTCAATTAATTTGATTACTGTTTTTTAAAAAATAAAACAATAATATTTCTATTACGTTTTATACAACTTTAATAGTTTATTTTGAAAGTATAATCCATAAAGAAAATAAACAGCCCACTTTTAAAAGAGAAATTACGAGTTTTTTTATATTTTATTCGCAGTTTCGTGTTATGGGTGTCAAAAATTCCTACAAAAATTATGATACACCTATCGCTGCGCTCGTCTAAACGGCAATCGGTTAGAATACAATTCTTTGTCTGCTACGAGATGCGCAGGGTTTGTTGACGATTTCCTTATTGACGAGGACATAAAAGTGCCTACAGAAGTCATCTATCATATCAACGACATATCGTTTGAAATATGGTTTATTACGAAATATATTGACCTTCAATTGATAATTCTTAAGTCTCTCCTTTTTTATTAGTTAATTCAGCTTTTAACCTTTACAAAATATCAATCCTACGCATTAAGTAATTCTCATAAAAGTCAATGGTTGTTATTGAATCATGCGTTGATCAGGAAATATATCAATGCTTGTATATTACCCGTAAAAAGCATTAATAGGTCGCTGCTTCAAGCTCGGATCCAGTCTTTGTTCCCCGGCCTTGTGTAGGTGGCCCGTATATCACTTTTCAAGTTATTAGCAAAGTGTAATATCTATTATTGCTTTCATATTTTATTTAGGACTGTCACGTTTTGACAACAATTCTCCAACTAAAACAGAAAAAGTAAGATTTGGCCTTCGGATGAGATACGAGTGTAGTATCTGTTCTAATGCTACACTTAAGTTCATCTGTTCTTAATCAATGTAGGAGAGACCCTTCTATACTTAAGGCAATTTTTATTTTTGCCTACTTTCAGACTATGTCTTTTTGGGGAGCTGTTTTTTTTTTTTTTTTCTTATATTAAAACCGACCTTGTGTTACATTTTGTTTTCGTAGGGAAGCAAATAAATCCCAATAAATGGGCATTGACGTTTTGGGTTCTCAATCGTGTTCACGTCTTGGGGGGGTGTAGTTTGCCTCTCTTCTTTATTAATGTCCATAAATGGTACGGCTTTAAGGGCTTAGTCTAAGCTGGAAGAGTCGCGAAAAGTGTTCACAGGATAAAGTAGGCTTACCCCGAGTTTTTTTCAGTCCGATCACTTCTCGTTTTTATATTGCCTCTTCATCTCCCCTTCTCTTTTCCCCAAAGTTCGCTATGCCTTGACGTCTTGATCCCATCTACGTGTTCAAGTTCCTGAAAGTTTATTCCCAAGAGAAGTCTATTTTGATTAAGGTTGGGGTGCGTTTTAACTGGGTTTTCTAACAAACTTTCGTGGCTCGTCGTTATCCAGTTATGTATGCAAGCTTGTCATTGAGCAATTTCTTGGAGAGCCTGGATGGATATCCTTTGATCGGGGCCGGTCCAACTGAGCCGGTGGTGGATGATGATGGCCTCGACACTGGTCACTGAGGATCGATGCAAAACATCAAAAGTTTATAGAAGCTAAAAATAGTTATAAGAAATAAATAGCGACCGAATAGAGAGATAATATACTGAAACCACCAGAAAACGCATCGTAGCACAGAAATTAGGAACACGTAATTTCTCGAAAATCTACAGCAGTGTAGTTATTAATGGGCAATTAACAATCCCCCCTCCCCGACTATCTAACAATCATGAGGTTGTTTGCACGGCAACCGAGAAGACTAACATACTTGCCAGTCGGTTTGCCTCGAACTCCCCATTGGACCCAGTAAAGCACTCCTCCCTTGACTTTTCTTTTCGGACAGACGCCAAACTAGATGATCCTCAAATCACCCCTTCTCAGGTGCATGATATTAAAAATCTAGACAGCTCAAAAGCATGTGAACCCAATCTGTGTTATTAAAAAATGCTCCGCTGAGGTTGTTCCAGTCCTCTCCAAACTATACAACAAATGCCTTAACGAATCTTGCTTTCTTAACGGCTGGAAAAGTGCTTCTATGATTCCAGTTAGTCTGGCGAAAAAACTCACCCATTAAATTATCGCCACATTAACCTCCTTCCGCTTTTCGCCGAAATATTTGAGTCTATAATTAACAAAGCTCTAGTCCATCACCTTACAGCTGCTAAACTTCTGACTAACCAACAACATGTATTTCGACAAGCCCGTTCTTCAGCAGATATCCTAACTGTAATCTTGGAACTATATACTATACACTGAATAAAGCAGGTGAGGGTAGAGCGGTAACCCCGGTATATCTAAGTTTTTTGACAGGGTAAGGCACGATGGTCTTCTCGGGAAAATAAGATTTTATGGTATCACTGGACGAATACTTAACATAATTAAATCTTTCTTAAATAAAAGAAGAATACAGGTTGATCTCGACGGTCGTATATCCAAACAATATGATATAAATGCGGATGTACCTCATGGATCTATCCTTGGGCTCATCTTATTCCTAATATTCATAAATGACTTTCCTGATAAAATTGTTTCTGAGATGGGTATATTTGCTGAAGATATTACGTTTTCTAAGAGGCACAAGAGGAAAACAAATGAACACATATTTAAGGGAATGGTAAAAACACTAGAAGAAGATGTCCAATCTGTAGTAGAATGGGGACAAAAGTAGATGGTCACATTCAATGCTGCCAAGACCAAGCTTGTTTCCTTAAATAATTACAAGAAACCTTCTCAACCACGAATAGCTATAACCAAAGATATATTACCTGAATGTACTTTTTTTTTCAAACTCCTCAGCTTGACGTTCACAGTGAACATGAGCTGGAACAGATACATTGAAAGCATTGCCAAGGCTGCTGCGAAGAAGATGGGCTCTCTCTACAGCCTGAAAGTATCCTGTATCTCTACAAGGCCACCATTCGCTCATGTATGGAGTACTGTTGCGACATTTGGCCTGGTGCATATGTTACTAGTCTCTTACTCCTGGACATGGTTAAAAAAAAGAGTCGCTAACCTGATAGGTCCTGAACTGTAATCTAAGCTCACGCCTTTGTCCCATCGACGAAATGTTGCATCCCTCTGCCTGTTCTACAAGGATTTTAAAGGTGAATGCTCTAATGAACTACAAGCCCTTGTACCCCTTTGACGTAAATTCCCTTTGACAAACCCGACAAGCAGCAAAATCCCACCCCTACACAGAAAAGATCCCTAGATGTAAGAAGGCATTCTACTCTAATAGTTTCTTCCCCAGAACTGCTAGACTTTGGACATCCCTTCCGGGTTCCTGCTTTCCCAACTGTACTGACACGCAGAAGTTCAAGTGTAATGTGAACAAACATGTCGCTGCTCAACCCCCTACATAGTATCCCTGCAACTTATGTCCCCAATAGTAACCCCCTCCATAAAAGTGGCAATGTATCTTGTTTGGGGTGAAAATGGAATAATAAAATAATTTATGTTAGGTGTGTGATTATCGTAAGTGACTTTTAGAATGTGCCTCAGTTGTTGTTTTTTGAAACGCTCTAGTTTATTTTTATATCAATTCTGTAAAAAAAAAATCCACGTTTAGATGTACTACGCGAAAGATCAATATTTTCGTGACGATTGTCAGTTTGAGATTGCTGAAAAATAGAAGACGAATACATCCTGAAAATATTATTTGCCTGCTTTACGGCATATCGATACTTTTTGACAGATATCAAATACTCAGTTCATTTATTTTTTATTTAATTCTTATATAAACATAATACATATTATAAACCATTCATTGTAGTTTTAAATAATAAAGAAGACTACGATATTGTAACGGCCAAGCAAAACACATTCTTAGACGAGATGGAATTTATAATATAAATCTCATCCGTCTGTTAAAATGTATGTAGGTATGTATGTTTGTATATATGTATGTTTGTATGTCTGCCTAAACATTCGATAGAGGCGACGGATTTTCACGAGATTGGTATCTTTCGGACGACAAATATCGAAAAATTGCCGAAAACATTAATTTTTTCACCCTCAACTGGGCACTTTTCTACAAGGAGGGGTCGGTTTTTTCGCCGATATTAGTGAAATTCATCCCCCCTTTTCGATTGCCTAGCCTTAATTTTAACCTACGCCACTTCCAGTTTAGCAATGCGCGTAACAGCAAAGACGTCACGTTTTTTACGTTCTTTTCCTCCTTTGTGGTACGGGTTCGAGCCTGCCTACCTACCACCACATTTTTTTGGCTTAACACACACCTCCAAACACCCAGGCAACGCCTTGCACCCAGGCTATTTTTTAATAAAAATCAGTACAAATCCTGTTGGTGTTAAACAATAGTGGTCTACAAAACATTATTCAGCGCTTCAGTTTCTAGGAATGCCAAGAAAAATGTATAGGTTGAAATTTCTTAACCGTTTTCTCACTTAATATGTACTCCGCTTGTGACTTTTACCCCAATATGTGATACACCGTCCAAACATATTGATTATTAAATAATCTGGTTAGATCGAGAAATAACATATGATTCAGTGAGTTGATGAATACTTTTAAGGCATCGGTTTTATTAATGTGGCTTCAGTGAAATTGAATGTGTGATTGAGAACTATCAGTTGGGAGAATAGGGTGTTTGGTCATTGTGTGTTTTATCGTTCTTTATTGTTTAGCAACTATGGCCTATATAAACTTTTTCCGACGATTCAGTTCCCAGGCTTCTCAAGAAAATGAAATAATAATGACAAGTTATTACATAAGTCTATGACAATCGTAGTCATTGATTTCCAGAACTAAATACATTGAAATTGTAAAAATGCAGCGTGTTTGTGTTCAGCTGAAGCTTTTAGTTACGACTTGTTATAAAGCATGATTGCTTTGTGTTTTCAAGGCTTCTTTTTGTGTGTGTTCGTCTTTCTATTTTTTTCTATTTTTATTCCTATTTCCTTTAACCTTCTCGTTCTCTTTCTTTCTTTACTTTTTTTTACATTTCGTCCCTTTCTCTCCTTTTTCCTTTCTTTTTATTTCTTCCTTCTTTCTCTCTTGATTCCTTCTCAACAAATACCTTTCTTTCTCTTACGGTTTTTTCTCTTTTTTTTTTTAAAGGTTGGAAGACAATCGATGTTAATCATCTCTAGCAATAACCATAATAAGTAATGTAGAAGAAGACGAAGATATATGGGGAGAGGAGGAAGAGGAAGAGGAAGGATAGGATGCGGAAGAGAAACGGGAGGAAGAGGAATGGCAAATCATAAAAATGTTTTCTAAATTCGGTCGACGTCCATAATGGCGTCGCTGTGGTAACCAATATAGACAATTCTGTCTAGAGATGCACTCGGTTGGATTGACATTATTCCAATAGAATATTAAGAGAAAGTGGGTGGTAGCGGTGTAAGGAGAGATGAAATAGACTGTTAGATAAAGGAAATCAAGGCGAGGAAGCATTCTGTTGTTTGGTGGTGAGGGTGAGACGTCAGAAGTAGGGGGAAATAAATGAATTAGAAACGATGGAGAGATGAGTAGAAAAGAGAGGAAATCACGCGAGTGCAAAAACAAAGATAGAGATACACACACACATGTGTATGTGTGTGTGTGTGTTTATAAAAGAACTTTGTGTGTGTGTATCTGTGCAAGTTCGTTCGCTATGGACTCCGAAACAGCTGGGCCGATTTTTTTTTTTTAATTTCACGTAAATGTAACTTTTGTATCTGGGAGTATTCTTAGATAGATTTTGTATCGGAATACATTCGATAAGTATCGAAATTCGATAATCGATTATTGAAAAAAAATCCGATTAAAGAAGTAACAGACGGATTATGAACAAAGTTGACATCCTTATAAAACCTATATCATAAGTGCATTTGAGAAGTTTTATTACCGCACGAGCAGAAGAGCCCGGCGTAAAAAGTCAACTGTAGTTTCTTTAGTAGCACAGTGGAGCGTCCGAAATTTATGTTTCTGTTAAAGGCACAATTTACACATAATACTCAACTTTTGCGTTGTAAACTATAATTCAAGCTATTATATAAAAATGAGTCTATAAGATCAACAGCAGGTTTCTTTGATTAAACAGGGATGTTTTAGTTTGGGGCAGAACTTGATTTTGAATTATGACTTTAATCCAAGCCATTATATAAGAATATTTTTTTTTAAATCAACAGTAGGTTCTCTACAGTGCAATGTAGGCCACAATCTATTATTGACTCAGTAACTGCAGAGAGGCATGTGAAGCTTCCTTCTATTGTATCGCAGTAGGTCTCCAACTAGAGCAGGAAATCATTCAATTTGATTTAAAAATGGACAATTTCGCCGGTTTCGATGACAAAAAAATGTATGGTGCGAAATATTCATTGATCCTCATTCAATCTCAGGGAACGTTGGGTTTCTCTGGTAGTATATATATATATATATATATATATATATATATATATATATATATATATGAACTATGTCAGGCAATTGCAAATACTATTTAAATGCATAAATAACATCAAAGTGAAGGTATCAAAAGGAGTGGAGGTATAGCATATGTGGAGGTATAGCAAATGAACTTTTAAATTAAGAAATGTGAGGGGTGTACTCACTTTTGTGATACACTGCATATATATATATATATATATATATATATATATATATATATATATATATATACACGAGGGTTGTTCCAAACGTATTGTTTCCTATTTTTAGCGCAAAAAGTTGAAGAACTGCAAAGACGGGAGTGATGCCATTAAAACAAGTGACCTTTTGTGCTCCAAAATTTATTTTTCTACATAGTCACAACTGTTCTCAATGCGCTTCTGTTAATAATGCACTAGAGCTTTGATGCCGCGATTGTATAAGTCAGCGTCTGCCGAGGTGGTCCACATTTTTTTTCATGGTGCGATTATGGTGTTGTTGTCAGAGAAATGCTGCCCACATAGTGCGTCCTTCAGGGGTCAGAAAAAGTGGAAATCTAACGATGCCAGGTCTGGACTGTACGTCGAGTGAGACAGCATTTTCCGGCCGAACTTTGTCACACATTTAGTGATCTCCAAATTTGTGTGCGGTCTGGCTGTATCGTGTTGCAAACGGAAAGTTTCCCCGTTACACAGTCTAACACGAGCAACCCGAGCATTCATCTTTATGAACGTTCTAACGTAACGGTCATAGTTGACAGTCAATCCTGATTCCAAAAAATCCAGAAGGATGGCGACCTTCCTGTTACAGAAAATGGAGCACGTCACTTTGCTTGTAGATGTCTTCGTCTTGAACGTCTTCTTTGTCGGGATGCGTGAATTATGTCATTCCATCCACAGCTTGGGGTGGTGATACCACGTCTCGTCACTAGTGATGTGCGGTCTAATAATCCATTACCTTCGGCTTTATCCTGGTTCAACAAGTCCTGACAGACATCCTGTTGAACATTTTTTCGGTCCTACATGAAAATTCGTGAAATCCACCTAGCACATACTTTGCTGTATCCTAGAAATAGCAACACCGTTTGTAATACACTGAAGTCAACATTCAACTCCATGCGCATTTCATTCGCCGTTATCCGTCGATCAGCGCGGATGAGTTGGTCGAAGTGCACAGTGTTTTCTGAAAGGTTGGCCATTCATAGACATTCGGGGCGCCTTTAGTCACTCGCATCTCTGTGGTCACTCTGAAATCGATGAACCCATCTCCTAACTGGGCTGACATAACACCATCGATTTCATAAACGTTCACCAAGCGTCGGTGAATGTTCATCGGTTCAATGTTTCTGCATGGGAATATTCAATGACGCATCTATGATGCTGACGTACGTATATGACTGGAGTTGTTACATAGAGTTTCGTATCGCCCATATCTGCAACAGAGAGAGGAAACTTTCAGGTCACGAATGCATAAGTTCACACGTTATAACAATGCAATTTACAATCCCCTTTGGTCCATTAAGGCGAAATAAAACAATGGAGCATTACTTTTGGAACGACCCTCGTATATATATATATATATATATATATATATATATATATATATATATATATATATATATATATATATATATATATCTAGTTGGATGCCCAGCGTTACCGGTCGTACAATACGCTTAAACATGATATTTTCATTTATGCAGATTGCGAATGTATTATTATAGAATCATATTCTTTATTGAATATTATATATTACGAGGAATAATTTGCTCGGTTGACTAATACACACAAAAAATTTTTTTTATATATATAATAATGATAATGTCGTTCATCAAATTTCGTCTGTGTTTGTTTACAATATCACGTTAGCTTATATTTGGGCTTGACGATCTGAAAAAAAATAGTATTTCTTTTCTTATAGATAAAAAGATTTTTTTCAGGGAAATATTTTACGTCACAGCAAACAAGGTTAAACCTGTGTAATGTAACATATTCCCTGTAAAAATTCTTTTGTTATCTATAACAGAAGAAATACTATTTTTATGATCGTTTTTTTTTCGATTTTCTGTACAAGACATATCTAAAAACATTGGCAGAAGTATAAATTACATTTGTGTGAAATTTGCAAGCGATAGACAAAGCCGTTTCGGAACCTATGAGGAAGGTACTTACAAGCACACACATAGAGTCACGTTTATATAAAAGTAAAAGGTATATATATATATATATATATATATATATATATATATATATATATATATATATATATATATAAGCGGGTAGTCACCAAGAATGTGTATTTTTTTTACATTTTTTTTATTATTCAGTGTTTTGGTTTTTCATTGAGAATTATGTTTAGATCATTGTAATAATGTGTATAAATCATTGAAATCGTTTGTAACGCGTTTCAGACGTTCTGTGAAGCGACCTCTTCAGAAATTATTTTCAAAATGTGTTGGAGATATAAAAATAGCATTTTATAGTTCATTTGAAGTGTTTCCAAGGGGTGGAAACGTGTAAGTGTCTAATATATATATATATATATATATATATATATATATATATATATATATATATATATATATATATATATATATATGAAGAGAGAGAGAGAGAGACAAAGATTAGACTTTGAGAGATAGAGTATGTACGTGTTCGAGAGAGACTGGGAGAGAATTGTAGATAAAGAGAGTTGGAGAAGATAGAAAAAAGGAGAATATGATAAATGCAGGGGAGGTGTAGAACAATATTTACCCACCTCCCCTATAAAGTCAAAATATGACACAAGTCCAGCTGGGTCTTATTCTGCGTTTTGTATGAGAAAAAGTGAATTGCAAAATCTAAAAATAACGATTCTATATACTAACAAAAGTATACTCATAACAATCGCCTGTTCCATACGAAAGTAGAATTGGCACAAGTTGCGTGAGGTTACTGTTGCACTTACTTTTTTTTAACACTTCGCCTATTTTGAGCTACGGTAGGCCTCGGGCACTGACCTTCTACTTTTGGGACAATTGGGAATGTGCTTCCTGGGGGAGGGGGTACTTCCTGCGAGGAAGCTTTCCTCTAGCTAAAGTGTCTAATTCTGACGTCTCTCCATTCACATAAATAGGCAAGCATTTTTTTTTTGGGGGGGGGAATGTTGGTGGGAAATAATAAACGAAAAAAGAAAAAAACTTGAAATAACTAAATGTAAATGTCATTATGGACTAGTTTAGCTACCCAACCAATGATGGAGGCATCTTTCCAAGTTTTGAGAAAGATAAGAATTACTTGAAAAACTCAATGGGTTTTTTGCCGTCAAAATATAGATACTTCTATGAAATTTAGAATACTCTATTTTACCATGAACTTAAATATTAAATGATTAAAAGCTTTGTTTTTAATTAATAGTTGTAGTTGTTTTTATTTTACAAAAGTGCTTTTATTTACTGGTCGCTATAGAATTAAATACATTAATAGAATTTTATTAAGATTTTATTGAAACTGAATCAGAGTATGTCATTTTCCAACAGTCTAAAAATAAATATATTGTGGATCTTATCTTATTTCGAAATGTTAGATCTCTAAACTAATTTTAGAAAGGGAAATTATAAACAGGTGCCATGACAAAAATTGAAACCAAATCTTTGAGATTTTAGGTTTGAGGTTGTACAAGCTGAGCTATTATAAGTTTTCTATGTAAATGGAGCTTAAAATGTACATAACTGTAACTAATAAAATTATAGTTAAATGGATAGGTGTCCAAATCTGTCATTATTTAGGTCATGTTTCAGAGCATGAATTTAAACACAACGATGACTAAAAAAATAAAATGATAAATAAATGTATGGGAAACCTCACTAGCAATGAAAATTAATTTAATAGCCAAAAACAATATATCTTGCTTAAAATACTTACTGTATGCAGTTCTTTCATAATTATATAATCCACCCATCCTAGAAAAAATAGGTGAACAGACGGGGCCTATTTTCTTGTAGCTTCAATTTAATTAAAATACAAGGTATACATGTTCAATTAAAGTGTGTACTCTTCACATTAAATAAACCGTATTAAAATCGATGGCATTAATGTTTTGTTGCAAAAAAATCATTTTAATTGATCTATTAAGGAATATTATTTAAAATTGTTTTAATTTATTTTTAATTTAATTTATATTTAGCTAGCAGTTCAGTCCGGCTTTGCTCGGGCCCTATGTACTCTTCATAACTTTGTGTGCATATGTATATACAGGGTTTCCCAAAAGAAGCTGACAGATTTTAAATTTGATTAACTTCCTAAATATTTAAGTTATCCTTACCAATTTTCATATGTAGGTAGATGAGCCTCTCCGTGATGTGTTGAGATATATTAAGATATCATAGTCTACTTACTCTAATCTTCTTTATACAACTTAATCTAGAGTATGTTATTCACAAGATCTAATTTTAGTTATGAAATATGATGTTACTCAAATGTCCACCATTTTCATTTTCACACGCTTGTGCTCCCTCTAGCACACCACTTAATGTTTAAGGGCTTATGGCCCTAATTTCCTCCTCTATATTGTTTTTAAGGGCAATTATTTTGTCTGGTTTGCTTGCGTATACCCGCTCTTTGAGGTAACTCCAAAGGAAGAAATCTGCACATGTGAGATCTGGCGAGCGAGGTGGCCAATTTATCTTACAGCCACGAGAAATTATTCGGTTACCGAATATGTCCTGGAGCAGATTTAATGTTTCTCGTGCCTTATGCGCCGTTGCACCGTCCTGCTGAAACCACATTGATCGAGAGACCTCAATTTGACTTGATCTCTTTTTTACTGATGTGGATGGATCCTCGGCCACACTCTCTGCTAATCTCTGACGATTTTCATCACTTCTTTCCGTACGGGGTCTACCAGATTTAGGGAGGTCACATACAGATCCTTGCTCATGAAATCGAGCCACCATAGCTTTTATTGCATTGGGAGTAGGGGAATTTCTTGTGTTGAAGTTTCATCTAAATTCTCTTTCAGTTTCTAATATTGACTCATTCAACCGAAAATACGACTCTACGATAAATATCTGCTCCTCGGTGGTGTTACGACTCATGATGACCTTGGAAGGATTACTCTAGATGATCTGAAAAAAAAGAAAAGAAAGATATAAACAATCAAGAAAGTTATGAATGTTTTTAACCATCAGCTTCTTTTGGGACAGCGTATATGTATATATATATATATATATATATATATATATATATATATATATATATATATATATATATATATATATATATATAAGTTTGATTCATGTCCAAGTAATCTACATCTAAAATGTCAAGCGCTTAGACCCAAAATTGGTGGAAGGGTTTGGTAGAGTCTGCAAAGATCAACTCTTTCACTTTTGACCACTTGACGGCCACATTTTCGCCCAAAAACTGATTTAAAAATTTGAAGCATGTCTGAATACCCTTTATGCATAAATTTCAGATGTTTAGAGCCAAAGTTGGCGTAATAGTTTGCTAGAGACCGCAACGATGAAATCTTTGAACTTTGACCCCTTGACAGCCAAATTTTCGACCAAAAATCGATTAAAATCTTGCCTTATGTCTGGATAACCTTTATGTAAAATTTCAAATGTTTAGACCAAAAATTTAGAAGAGACCGCAGAGGTCAAAGTTTTTTTTTAACTTTGGCTTCAATTTTGACCTCTTAGCATTTATTGTTTTGGCCTCAAATCAAATGCAAATGTTTGATCCATGTCCAAGTGATAAAATTTTATGTGTTTAGACCTGAAATTGGCGGAGGAATTTGGTAGTGTTTTCAAAGGTCAAATCCTTGAACTTTGACCTCTTAACAGCCAAATTTCTGGCTGCAAACCGATTAAAAACATTTCCCCATACCTCAATACTCCCTAAGTCAAATCTTGAGTCTGTAGACTAAGAATTGACAAAGTAGTTTGGTAGAGAAATGTACACACACATACACACAGAAAATTTCATTTTTATAGATATCTAGATTTTTATTTCCGTCATTAATAGTTCTCAAATGTTGCGTTTAAAACAGGAAATAAGCTCATTTATTTAAGCTATGAGAGTTATTTCCATGTTAAGCTACAAAATTTATTCGCGTGTGATTTCCATAAATCAAGATGAATCTATTTTATTAGTCCCTAAATCCAACATGTGGTCAAATTTCGTAACAAGCTAAGTTATTCGGTGTATCTTAAATTCATATATCTATAAAAGTGAAAATGTTTGTCTGTCTGTCTGTTTGTCTGTGTATATTTCCCCTATGCAATAACTCTGCCAATTTTCAGTCTACAGACTGGAAATTTCATGTACAGGGTACTGAGATTGGGGAAAATCTTTGTAATCCGTTTTCGGCCAGAAATGTTTCAGTTAAGGGGTCAACGTTCAACGATTTGACCTTTGAGAACTCTACGAAACTTCTCCGACAATTCTGGGTCTAAACATTTGAAATTTTAGATATAGGTTACGTGGACATGGATCTTACTTAATAACTTGATTTTAGCCTAAAACAACAAATGCTAATAGGGGTCAAAGTTTTATAAATTGGCATCTGCGATCTCTACCAAATTACTCAGACAATTTCTGGTCTAAACATTTGAAATTTTACATAAAGGCTATTTAGCAAGCTTTTTAATCGGTTTGGGTCGAAAATTTGAGCTACCAATATATAAATGTATGTATGTATGTATGTATGTATGTATGTATGTATGTATGTATGTTTCCATGTCTGCCTAAAAATTTCGACAGAGGCGATGGATTTTCACAAGATTAGTATCGTTTTGAAGTTCGGCCCTTCGGACGACAAATACCGAAAATTGGCTAAAAAATTAATTTCCTCACCCTCAACTGGGCATATTTCATCAGGTAGGTGTCGCTTTTTTCGCCGATATTTTGGAAAGTCATCCCCTCTTTTCGGTGTCTAGTCTTAATTTAATGTCACATCGGGTTTGGCGGTTTTTCGAGTCTGCCTTCCTACTACCACTTTTTTATTTTTATTTTTTACTCAACACACACCTCCAACCACTCGGGCAACGCCAGGCACCTATGCTAGTCTTACATAGTATTTAACTAATGCCTCCACGCAACAATGTTCCGACCGGCCAATACAGCTAGTTTTTATTATAAATTATTAAAATCTAACACAAACTCGCAAACTCTACTTTTAGAATACTTTATATAATAATAATAACATTAAAAGTCAAATGAACTTTCCAAATCCTATTAAGTCATATATTCCAACGTCATTGCTCATAGGCAGGTTTAATTGGCTTCCGTCGGTGAATGAAGTGTGTAAGGAATAAGAAATTCACAAGCATCTCAGTCGCATGTATATCCCGGTTAGAGGTGTCCAAGTCATCCTACAAATAGCGCCTGATATTCCCAATTGGTCACCTATTTCGTACTGACCAAAGTCAAAGTTACTTAATCCCTGTGATCTAATGAGAATTGGGTGGTCAACGTGATTATGATGTATATATAGGATAATTATATATTAACTAACTTTGATTATGAATAGTTAGTAATAGTTAAATAAAAGATTAATAAGATAAACTGGTGAGATCCGTTTTAATCTCTGGCGTCCATGATGTTTTCAATTTTGTTGTATCACAATTCTACGATGGAAATCAATCCGACTTTTTGCTGTCGGGTCGAGGTTTGCTTCCGTTGAGTCCTAGTGAGTCCATCAAGCCAAACTTTACTTTCTCCCTAGGAAAGGATTAATTTATCGGTAATAGCCTTAGGCGACCATACGGGGTAATATCGATGGTACTACCGAGAATCTTTTGTAAACCAAACTGAGCCTATCCTATGTCTGGTCTTGTGTCTAATCTTCTGAACAGGAAGTAAATATATCTACAATCAATTTTGGTGAGGAGGAGAAGGGATGTCTCTCAACAGTACTATGATAAAATTAAACCTTTCATCTTAAAATATTTTCTTTACAAAGGAGTCACCACATATCAAAGACCGGTTCAATAAGAACTTGCTTACATTAGACATGAAGACGACAATATTGCAGTCAGCTGGAAAGCAGGCCAACGAAACAGAGTTCCACAGGCTGACCTTTCTAAGAAGGAAGCTTTGTTCATGGGATCCACGTATATGTTTAAACACCGATAGAAAGTACCCAAAAATATTTTATAGTGACTTTGGCTAAATGAGTGGGGTGGGGGTGAAATATTGACAAGGGAGGGGGACATAAATTGGAGCTCAGTCGAACACTTGCCATAAAAATAACGACAAGCTTGCATCGTCTTTTCTGTCGGAAAGACGTTGTAGAGAAGACAAAAGGGCATCATTCACTAGATTACGAAGTTGGTTTTTAATTTTGTCAAGGCAGGATAGACACCTCCGAGCAGTTAAAACAAAAAAGAAACATCCGTAAAACTCTGAATATTGTGCGCAAATCTGGACAGCAAAAAATATGACTATTAGATGTACAATAAATGTGACTGGAAATTACCTTCACACTCTTCATGTTATTACTAGGCTATGACAGCAGCATATTATTTTAATTGTTTTCACTCTCAAATATATTTCCGACACAGTTAAACACAATTAATTAACCGTGAACCACATCACTCTACATGAAACCATATAAGATATCAATGGATATATATCTGAGAATCAAAACAAGGAAAAGAATATGCTGTTGCCATAGACCTAGTTATTTTATTTTATTTTTTTTTTACATGGGTGTCACCACTTATCCAGGCCCAGAGGCCACTTGAGGATAAGGGTTAATAGGAATACATTAGTCATTGTGATTTTAGCATAGTAAACAGTGGGAATTTTGTAACTTGGATTACTTAGGGGGACGATTAAATTAGAACTTGTTCACATTGGACTTTTTCTTTTTTTTATTTTCATAGATATCAACACATTATCAAGGCCAAGAGGTCACTCAAGGATAAGGGTTTAAGAGTGTACAGTAGAAATTGGACAATATAATAATCATTAGTAATGAAAATTTGTTAAATTTGATAACTTATATGGAACGGCTCATCAAGAACTTATTTACGTTAGACTTGAAGACAACCATATTGTAGTCAGCCGGAAAGCAGGAAAACGGAAGACAATTCCACAGGCGTGCAGTTCTAATAAAAAAGCTTTGTTCATGGAATCTACGTTTAGGTTCAGGCACAGATAAAGAGTGGGGGGAATTATTGATAGTGTTTACAGCTAGACGAGTGTTTCTTGCTTAGTCGAACACTTCCCATGAAAATAACGATACATCAGAGACAAACTCGCAACATCTCTTCTGTGAGATAGAGGTTGCAGGGAAGAGAAAAGGACATCTCATACGAGGCTACGAAGTCTATTTTGAACTCTATCAAGGCAGGACAAGTCCTTTCTAGCAGCTCCTGCCCAGATGTGGAAACAGTATTCCATCCTTGGACGTACCTGGCTCTTATATAGATAGAGAATTGCATCAGCAGTGAGATATCTACCGGATCGATAGAAAGATCCCACCATTTTTCCAGCGGCCTTGGCAACAGATTTGATGTACGTGTTCCATTTAAGATCAGGAGTAATGGTCAAGCCCAGAAGCTTGTCAAAACTTGAGGCCTCCTGAAGACGAGAGCCATTCATTTCAATTGATGCCAGATGGGGATCAGAATGTTGATGATGTAAAGAGAGAATTACACAACGACGTTTTATAGAATTATGTAGCACAAGTTTATAAGGAAATTTCAATCCAATCAATTTCAAGTAGGACACTCCTGTCTTGTGTATCTCAATTATTATAAACTGTTTGAGTCCACCTTCCTATGTACGAAACTTTGTATAATTTTCCGTAACGTGAAATGTATTCTTGAACATATGGACTCCCCTTATCCTGTAAAACATTCACGGCAAACACTGCCAATAATTTCCTTTACTCTCTTTCTGTATCTTCAGCTTCCCGTCTGTGAAATACAATGCTACAGGTCAGTTTCCCAGCTGATTATTACGTGGCCGTTTTCAAGTCAAACGTAAACAAGTTTTTGTTGGGCGGTCCTCGTAAATAATCAATCTCTTCCCAATTTCTAACACTACCAATTATCACAGTATTCAGTCATTAATCCGTATTCTCGAGTGGCCTTTGGGCTTTGATAAGCAATGACTCATCTGTAAACATAATATAAGCTGAGTTAATTTGTAATTTTTTAAAGTACTCTTTCTATAATCTTCTTTATGTAATTCTCCAGTTAAATTTTTATACGCATCATTACAACGACTAAATTTCTTTCTGCTATCATAAAACCGTTATCATCATTATTATTAGAATGATTTTCCTTTGGGATCAAATAGTACTTTAATTTTGATTGCCGCTTTAATGACTTTAATCACTGTAATGTTCAAAACTTCCGTTCATGGAAGAGCAGCTCCTCCCTACTTGGTGTTTGATTCCCCGCCTAATCAAGTGGGGAAGCTTTTCACATGTGATGTTATTAACTAGCTTATTTTCCGCCGATTTGTTTTCAAAGAAGTCTGAATTGTATGATTCTTTCAATTCAGACGAAATCAGTTCTTACTTCTGCTAAACATTAATGAATGTCCACACATTAACTAAAAGTACTTGGGCTCAAACTCTATTATTTGACGAAATACCTCGTTGATTATCGAATCAAAATCCGAGAATCCTTTACTTAGCAATTCTAATAGCACCTCATAATTGTTGTCTCCCACGTTACATGTGATACTAATCGAAATATGTATTTGACCAGAAAACATATTAGTGAAGCTAATTTAACTTTATCTGAATTGATATTTTATATTATTTGGATTGAACTACCGTTGAATGTTTTTGTTTTGTTTTTGTTTTGTTTTTTCACAACGTTGCGGTTGATGTAACCCCCAACCTTCTCCAGGCGAATCTTATCGAACTCGGTAATCTTTCGGTCGGACTATTGATTCTGCACGGAATTTCGAACGGAATTGTCTTTTTTTAATTCATAGGGTACCATGCTCTCATTCTGTCAGCCATGACTGGGTAGAAATCTTAAGTAATTCGCTATTATAATTTAAATGCCATTCGCACAAAGGATTAGACTTTCATCTTATTAAACAGTGTAACTTACAATTGATTTTTACCAAATGCTGTATCCATTGGACCACGGGCCCTTGTAGAGGTTATATCGACGGAAACGTGAAAAAACATTCAAGATGAAAACAGTAGTCCAAATAATCCAAATAATACGAATTATCAATCCTCATCTCATAAATTCAGAAACAGAAAATACTATTTAATTTAATTTCACTGTTGAGCATTTTTTGCTTTGGCTTAGTTTTGGCTTTTCGACTTTTCAGAATTAGCTTTCAGAAGCAGTTTCCGAACTAGGCGATATTTTCAGACCAGCTGAACAGGTTCGGAGCCCAAACCATCTGCTGAAACGAATCCGAACATTTAACTAGCTCCGATTGAGCGACTCATTGAGTCGCTTGTTTGCTCATCGGTCGATCGATTTTTCTAAACGAGAAACCCTATATTATCTTGTTTTTAATTATAGTTTTTATAACAGTTTAATTAAAATCATCTAATGACCAAAAAATACCGCAATTATTTAATCTAACTTTTAATCTCCTATTTGAAAAATAAATAATTTGGATAAAAACGACAAACCATTTCATTTCTACCTTGCAACTGCATATACCTCTCATATAATGTGTATTATGATGAAATCAAATTATATAGTTACTTGTGGCGGATCCTGTATAATCATAGAGAAATGTTTTACGTTAAATAATCTATAATATAAATTTCATCTGTCTGTTTAAATGTATGCATGTATGTGTGTTTGTATGTCTGCCTAAAACTTTCGACAGAGGCGACGGATTTTCACGAGATTGGTATTGTTTTAAAGCTCGAGACTTCAGACGACAAATATCGAAAAATTGTCCAAAACATTAATTCCTTTATCCTCAACTATGCAGTTTTCTACAAGGAGGGGTCGCATTTTTCGCCGGTATTTTACACTGGTGTTTCATGTTTATGCAATAATTAGTGTATGAACTAAGAATTTCTGCTGGTCAGCATATTCGAACTCATTCAGCAAAGACAACATTAGCATTGTATTCTTGCGTCTTTTCTCAGGGCCACCAGCAATTTATATTTAAATGGAAGAAAATTAAGTAATTATAAAGTCGTGTCAGCAGGCTGTCACAATCAACAGTCATGAGAGGATCCACAATAACAGAAAGTCGGAAATTAAATGTTATACCTACAAACTAGTGTTTCTTGATCATATATATATATATATATATATATATATATATATATATATATATATATATATATATATATATATATATATACCCGAAATCTCCGAAACAGTGTTTCATGGTAAACAACTGATGATCCCTTGAAAAATAAATTATTGGTATTATAGTAAATTCGAGAGCGAGTTGATGCAGTGATTGCAGGTGATTAAATGACTTACTGACTAGATGGTTTTCTAACGAATGATAAAAAATATTTTTTGTATAGTTTTAAAGGTTAAAAACTTCCAAGACTATATATATATATATATATATATATATATATATATATATATATATATATATGTATATATATATAAAGTTATAGTTAGTAGAATCGATATAACCAAACACTATATAAAACAGTAGTTTGTAAATAATAGGCAAATTAACTTGTTGAGAAAGGGACGGATGACACAGGTGAGAAATACTTTCTTAAAATGACATGAATTGGTTAACCTAATTTATCTGGAGGGGAAAAAATAGATCCAGCCTCAATAATATCTTTGTTCATGTGTTCTGAGGGAGGTGGTGTTTGATCAACACTACTGGGGAGCCATAATTTAATATACTGTTTTGTTTTTAAATCTCCGAAATAGTGTTTCATGGTAAACATCTGATGATCCCTTTAAAAGACCTTGGTACTATTGGTTGTTCATGTAAGTAAAACTATTCAGCGATGCAGGACTTACTGACGAAATAATTTTCCAACCAAGGACGTTTTTTTAATAGTTTTAAAGTTTTTGGAGAAATTTCTTAAAATTTAATATAGACAGATAGATAGATAGATAGATAGATAGATAGATAGATAGATAGATAGATATTTGTCCGCAAAAGGAGAGCATCCGCAGAGCATGACAGATGGTATCCCTGCGGGAAGTGCAACAAAATCTGCCGCCTTCGCATCGGTCTCCTCAGTCGCAGCAACAGTTACAACCACTCGTGACAACCTTCAGACGCGATTCTCCATCGTCTATCTATACGGAAGGACGCGAACAAGATATATATATGTGTGTGTGTGTGTGTGTGTGTGTGTGTGTGTGTGTGTGTGTGTGTGTGTGTGTGTGTGTGTGTGTGTGGGTGCCGCTTTCATTCATACATGCCCATACACGCTTACATGCACACACACAGAGGAAGATAGGAAGAAACCGATTGGCGCGCACGTGCATATGTGCCATATGCGTGCCGACACGCACTCGTAGGTGGAGACGGCCGCCCACACACTGCATTTCCGGGATGTGAACGAGGAGAGAAGGGCGTTGTATTCATTTGCAGATCGTTTGTTGCCAGCAATTTTACCTTTTAGAATCCATAATCTACTTATCTGCTTCTCGCAATAGTTAGCCTCAAACTAATACCCCGTCATCTCAACCTACCCTCATTCAAATAGAACCGAGACAAAAAAAAAGTCTATATTGCTCACACGTACAATCAATAATCATTAATCAGTCACTATATCACAGTCTCTTATCATTCATTTCCCATTCATTGCTTCACGCAACTTTTAACTCTGATCTGCTCTAAGTATGGCACAAGGTCAACTGTAAAATCGTAAACGAGATCGATTCAATTTGTGGACGACGTGGTTTCAATATACCCAAAATAACTGCAAAAGAAATGGTTCAGCTTCTACGGCAATTCTCGACTTACGGAGTCCATATCATCGACTAACTCCTGGCATTGATAAGTTACGAACCCCTTATATATATATATATATATATATATATATATATATATATATATATATATATATATGTGTGTGTGTGTGTGTGTGTGTGTGTGTGTGTGTGTGTGTGTGTGTGTGTGTACTAGCATGGGTGCCCGGTCAATTTTTTTAAACTTTGACCCCTATTATGACCCCTCAAAATGTGTTGCTTAGGGCTCAAATGAAGTTATTAAGTTATATCCATGTCCAAGGAACCTATATCTAAAATTTCAGGTGTTTAGAGCAAAAATTGTAGGAGGAGTTCTCGTTGAATCACGAAATTTCTGTCCGAAAACCAATCACATCGATTTTCCCAAATCTCAGTACCCTGTATATAAAATTTCGAATCTGTAGCCTTAAAATTAACAGAGTTATTGCGTAGGGAAATGTACACAGACACACACACACACACACACACACACGTTCACTTTTATATATATATAGATTATATCTATAAAAGTGAAAGTGTCTGTCTGTCTGTGTGTTTGTGTACATTTCCCGACAAAATAACTCTGTCAATTTTCAGTCTACAGACTCGAAATTTGATATACAGTGTACTGAGATTTGGGAAAATCTTTGTGATCGGTTTTCGACCAGAAATTTGGCTTTTAAAGGGTCAAAGTTCAACCTTTCTTGGAGAACTCTACCTAACTCTCCGCCAATTTTGGGTGTAAACACTTGAAATTTCAGATGGACATGGATCTAACTTAATAACTTTATTTGAGCACAAAACAATAAATGTTAAGGTGTCATAATCGGGGTCAAAGTTTAAAAAAAAATTACCTCTGCGGTCTCTACCAAATTACTAAGACAATTTCTGGTCTAAACATTTGAAATTTTACATAAAGGGTATTCAGAGATAGGGCAAGCTTTTTAATCGGTTTGGGTCGAAAATGAGAGCTACAAATATATACATCTATGTATGTATGTTTGCATGTCTGCCTAAAACTTTCGACAGATGTGACGGATTTTCGCAAGATTAGTATCGTTTGGAAGCTCGACCCTTCAGACGAAAAAAACCGAAAAATTAGATAAAAACATAAATTTCTTCACCCTCAAAAGGGCACTCTTCTACAGGTAAGGGTCGCTTTTTTCGCCGATATTTTCGAAAGTCATCCCCTCTTTTCGATTGTCTAGCCTTAATTTAAACCTACGTCACTTCCGGTTTGGTGGTGGTCGTAACAGCAAAGACGTCGCGTTTTTTTTCACGTTCTTTTCCTCCTTCACGGTACGGGTTCGAGCCTGCCTTTCTACTACCACTTTATATATATATATATATATATATATATATATATATATATATATATATATATATATATATATATAAGAGAAATTGACTGTCTGTGTGTGTCTGTGTGTGTACCAAATTACTATGTCAATTTTTAGTCTACTAACTCGAGATTTGATATAAGTGGTATATTGATATTTGGGAAAATCTTTTTAATAGGTTTTCGGCCAGAAATTTGGCTCTCAAGGGGTCAAAGTTTAACGATTTGACCTTTGAATGCAAACACTTGAAATTTTAGGGGTAGGTTACTTAGATATGGATTAATCTTTTAAATTTGATTTTAGCTCAAAACAATAAATGTTAAGGGGTAAAAATTGGGGTCAAAGTTTAAAAGAGAATTGCTCTCTGCGATTTCTACAAAATTACTTAGCCAATTTTTCGTGTAAACATTTGAAAGTTTACATAAAGGTTATTAAGACATAGGGTTTTGGGCCGAAAATTTGTCTGCAAAGGGCCAAAGTTGAAAAGATTTGACCTTTGTACTCTCTAGCAAACTATTCAGCCTATTTTGGTCTAAACATTTGAAATACGATATAAAGGGTATTCAGGCATGCAGCAAGCTTTTTTAATCAGCTTTGGAGCAAAAAATTTGGCTGCTAAGAGGTCAAAGTTGAAAGTTGACCTTTGCAGACTCTACCAAACTCCTCCGCCAATTTAGGGTTTGGACACTTGAAATTTTTTATGTAAGTTACCTGGACATGAATCAAACTTTTTAATATCTATGTATATATATACATATGCACATAAAGTTACGAACAGTACATAGGGCCGGAGCAAAACCCGGGCTGACCTGCTAGTATATATATATATATATATATATATATATATATATATATATATATATATATATATATATATATATATATAAAGATGAAAATCTGTGTGTGTGTGTGTGTGTGTGTGTCTGATCACGAATAGGCTGCTATATAGTTGACTATTATAGAAAACTGATCACATATAATGATAGAAGATGTATCGAGACACAGGAATGGATATGTTTGATCTGGCATAATGATGATTCATTAAAATTGTGGGGTCTGTGTACGCGCCTGGTCCACAAAGTATGGAAATGAAAAAATTTTAAATTACAAAAAAACGTTTACAAGTGTTTTTGATATAGATGTACGTACTTTGATAAGTATTTTTAACTTAAATAGGGATGATATAATAAAATTGTGGGGTCTGCGTTCGCGCCTGGCCTCCATAGAATGGAAATAGGCACAAACTTTAATAAAGACTTTTCATATCTATCTGCGTAAGTATACTTTGACAATTATGTTTCAGTTTTAAGAGATATGGTATAATAAAATTATGGGGTTTTCGTTCGTGCCTGACCTCCATAGAATGGAAATATGTCACAAAGTTTAACTAGTTTTTTTAATATAGATCCACAGAATATTGTGATAAGTGTTTCAGGAATGGTATAATAAATTATGGGGCTTATCTATTTTATTTTTACTTTCATCATATTTTGCTTTGGTTTTGATACCCCCAAATTCGAAGCTATCTCTTTACAACCTTTCCTTTTCATAAGCTATCATACTTTCATAAATCAGAGTTCATTTTCTACAGGCTGTTTTTGAACCCAGTCAACGACGGGTACTTTTGCTAGTATATATATATATATATATATATATATATATATATATATATATATATATATATATATATTCAGATAAGTATTGTTGAATAGCACAAAGTGTTCTTGTTTAATTAACTTTTTTTGTTTTTATATGGGGGGGTGCAAGTACTTTCAACTGAGTTTCAACAGTCGTCTTCAGGCAGCTTGGATTATTTTTCGTTTAAAATCTGGATGCTTTTATATGCATTCGTTAAAATTATATTTCAATTTCTTGAACGGGTGAACGAACAATAATAAAAACTGTCTCAAGACTACTGTTGAAACTTAGTCGAAAAATAACAACAACAAGAAAAACAGATAAACCAAGACGACTACAGAACCTTCTTGCACAGATTCAACCGAGCAAAAAGAACGAAAACTTGAAAAATTACAAAAAAAAGCTCATGAAACAAGCGCTCTCCATGCTATTCAATAATACTTGTCTAAGTGAAAATATACTGCCTAAATACACTATATACAGGGTGACCCAAAACAACGGGCGCCAAATCTAATTAAGTCCCGTTTCTTAGTGTTTTGTCTGAATGAAATGAAACTTTGGTCATAACTAGTTTTATATATTCAAAACATCACATCAAAACACGAGGGTCTTTGGTTTCTCTCCGTTCTACAGCATATGTTCTAGATGCCCTCCATTTAGCTCCGTGCATTTCTTGAGGTGCAGCACGAAGTTGTCCATGACGTTCTTACAGATCAAATTGGTAATGGCTCTCATCTCCTCCTTGATGGCTTCCTTAAGTTCCGTGATGGTTCTGGATTTCCCTGCGTAGGCTCTGTCCTTAAGATAGCCCCAACGAAAAAAATCTGGGGGGCTTAGGTCCGGGCTATGGGGTGCCCATTCAAAATCAGTCTTGAGACTGATCACTCAGCCTCCGAAGTTCTCTTTCAGCCAATCTCGGGTAAGGTTTGAGGTGAGAGAACTTGCTCCGTCCTTCTGGAACCAGAACTTGCTCATGAGCGACGGGTAGATGGTCTGGAGCTTGCTGTTGAAGATTTTGAGGACCTCCACATACCGATCCTTGGTGATTGTCATTGCTGCGCCAGATTCTTCAATGAAGATTGGTCCGATGATGCCTCTGGCCGAGATTGCAGCCCACACCGTGCACTTAGGAGAGTGCATGGAGGTTGATGGCTACTGCATTGGGTTTGGAGAACCCCGAGAAGATATTTGTCTTGGAGTTCACCTTTCCATCAAGATGGAAGTGGGCTTCATCTGAGGTCCAAAGGAGGTTAAGGAAACTTGGTGTCTCCTCGATCTTCTCGAGCATTTTGACTGCCATAGCCCTCCTCTGCTTCTTGTCTAAGGTTGTAAGGGTCTACAGTGTCTGTATTCTGTATGGGTAAGCCCTGATATCATTCACAGGCACTCTCCTTCAAGTCTCACGGGACATACCGAGGGACTGACTTCGCTTACGAACATAGCAATTCGGACTCTGCTGGAGAGACTCTCTCACTCTTTCGATCAGCTCGGCTGTTTGCTTCTTGGGATACTCTATAGCTGACTGGGATAGTTTTTGTACATTCATATCTGACCTACCTCTGCATTCCATTTTTAAAAAGGATGTGTCCTCTATAGTATCAGACCTGACCGAATGGTTAATTGTAGGCATAGACCGATTCATACCATCCAAAAAATTCCAACAAAAACCTAACAGCCAGCCATGGTTCTCCACAGAATGTGCTGCTGCCATTGCGCACAGAAATCACTTTTTCCATAGCTACCAACGTAATAGATGTACTGAGACTAAAGCTGCTTTTAGGACTGCCAGCAGCCACTGTAAAAGAGTAATAAAAAATGCAAGAGAGCTATATGCTCAGTCCGTTAAATCCAAAGTAGATGAGCAGCGACTTGGTTCCCACCAGTTTTGGCAAATAGCTAATAGCAAATAGGATCCTGAACAGAAGCGTGCGTTCTATTCCAACTATCATGAATGGACCTGAGGTCATTTCGCCAGCATCAGACAAGGCCATACTATTTGCCAAGAACTTTACAGCTAATTCTACCCTATGCGATGAAGGCCATCAACTCCCCGTATTTCCTCCTATAACAGACAACACACTATGCAACATAAAAAATATCTGTGCGTGAGGTTGCCAAGCTGATCAAGAACCTTGATTCCAGTAAAGCAATTGGCCCTGACGGCATTCCAATTATAGTGCTGAAAAAGCTCCAACCAGAACTTGCCCCCATACTTACAAAACTGTTTAAGCGTTGCCTTAAGGAGAAGTGCTTTCCAACACCCTGGAAAACCTCATCAGTATGCCCTGTATTTAAGAATTCGGTTGAAAAGTCATTTCTCTCTCAGTACAGACCAATAAGTCTCCTGTGTGTTATGAGTAAGTTGTTGGAATCCATATTAAATAAAGAAGTAGTCAACCACCTCAACAGAAACAACCTTCTTAGTGACATGCAATATGGTTTCTGCTCTGCAAGATCTACAGCAGATGTGCTAACGGTTATATCACATAGGATTAGTGAATCTCTTGACAAAGGCTTCCTTTCTAGGACAATTTCTCTTGACATATTCAAGGCCTTCGATAGGGTATGGCATAAGGGCCTACTTCACAAGATTTCCAGCTACGGTATCACTGGAAATGTTTTCTCAATCATTAAATCATTTCTCTCTGATAGGTTCATAAGAGTAGTGGTTGATGGGCAGAAATCAGAGGCCCACAGTATTAATGCTGGAGTTCCTCAAGGGTCCATCCTGGGCCCAACTCTCTTCCTAATCTACATCAATGATCTCCCAAAACACATACTTAAATCATTCATTGACATCTATGCTGATGACACGACCATCTATGGCAACACATCAAAGGCCATAAATGACAAAGTTGTCTCTAATTCTCCCTCCTCTGATCTTGAGCACGTGGTACAGTGGGGGGAGAGGTGGCTTGTCACTTTTAATGCATCCAAAACCAAACTTCTATCCTTACATCATCGACGCTCTGATCCCCATCTGGCATCAATGGAAATGGATGGCTCTCGTCTAGGGGAGGCTCCATGTTTTGACAAGCTTCTGGGTTTGACCTTTACTCCTGATCTGAAATGGAACACGTACATCAGGTCTGTTGCCAAAGATGCTGGGAAAATGGTGTGATCCTTCTACCGCTCCAAAAGATATCTCACTACTGATGCAATTCTCTATATGTATAAAAGCCAAGTACGTCCAAGGATGGAGTACTGCTGCCACATCTGGGCAGGAGCTACTAAAAACAGCCTATCCTGCCTTGACAGAGTACAAAATAGACTTTGTAGCTTAGTGGAGGATGCCCTTTTCTCTTCCCTGTAGCCTTTCTCCCACAGAAGAGACGTTGCAAGCCTGTCTGCGTTTTATCGTCATTTCCATGGCTAGTGCTCATCTGAGCTCCCATCTCTCATCCCCCCTGGCCAATCTTTCACGAGAAACACCCCTCTGGCTGAAACTACTGTCAATAATTTCCCCCACTCTTTATCTGTGCCTAAATCCAAACGTCCATTCCATGAGCAGAGTTTTTTTTTTCAGAAGTGCACGACTGTCAAACTCTCTTCCGTTTGCCTGTTTCCCACCTGGCTACAACTTTGATGTCTTCAAGTTTAACATAAACAAATTCCTGACAAACCGCCCCCTTAAGTAAGACACTCTATCAAATCTCCAATACTAATGATTACTACAATACTATCTCATTGATTACTGTACACGCAGTAACCCTTATCCTGAGTGGCCTCCGGGCCTTGATAAATGGTGACCCCCCATATAAAAAAAACACCGTCCTGAGTGGCTTGGACGGTTCTCTCTGGCAGTGTTGAGGCTCTCCACGGTCCCATACTTCTCGACGTGGTCCCCCCAGTTCTGAATTCTGCTTTTAGATGGAGCCTTTTCACATTCGAACTGACGCATGAAACTGTCCTGGGTTTTCTTAAATGAGCCTGTCTTGTAATAAAATTTAACACAGTGTATTCTTTGTTCCAGCTCCCACTGGGGTCTTGGTGTACTCACGGTCGTTGATTCTGTCATGTCCTGTAAAATAAGGGCAATCGGTAAATAAATAAAAGAGATGTAACATAAAGTGTACACGGGGCCCGTTTTTGGGGGTCACCCTGTATATCTATCTATCTATCTATCTATATATATATAACGACTTCATTTACTCACATAAAATTAATATACAAAAGTATAAATTTATGCGTAAACTTTAAGTATTTACTTCAAAAGTGCTCAATACGTAGGTGGAGCTTGTTAGTAAGTTATAAAATATATGTATGGCAATTAAGCCACACTGAATATTCCGCGTTTCATCCACTCTAGGACTCTTCAGGCTTATGCGCGAATTTTGTGGTTGTCTGTCGTTTTTATATAGTCACCTTCCATTGAGATTTTAGTTAGTCAATCAGCTTTCTAGTATCCACCGCGTCCTTCCTATCAGCCAACGAACATGCACTTACCGCACAAAGAGCTATTTGACCTCTGGTGTACCTGTTCCTTTGTGTGTGCTCTATTTAGCCTGGATATCTAGTTTTTTACCTGTTTTAAATCTAGGTTAGGGTGTTTTTTTAATGTTAATTTATATATATATATATATATATATATATATATATATATATATATATATATATATACACATATATGTGTGATGGTTTATGTATATTCATGTTTAATTAATAGAAGGTGCCTATATAAAAACGACAGACAACCACAAAATTTGTGCATATGCCTGAAGAGTCCTAGAGTGGATGAAATGCAGAATATTCTGTGTAGCTTAATTGCTATATATATTTTATAACTTACTATATATATATATATATTAGTTTGCAACATATGGATTTGCTTAATACTCCTTCGAGTTTAAAATTAATATATTAACCATTTAAGGCTTATTTTAAATATATATTGAGTATTTAGATCTGTATGACTAGATGTCTTTTCTCTGACCTATTTGCCTTTCTTGTAACAAAAATACATAAGCTTTTTCCTGCATCTTAAATCCTATATAAATTGATGTGCCAACTAACATCTGTCATGCTCGTCAATGGCAGAGGGTTCTTTTTAATTGTTTTTATGATTAGTAAAATAGTAACTGAAATATATTTACATTATTTTACGTCAGTACGTCACAGGAGCCATGAATTGCATAATACTTTTCTTTTTCTATGTCAGAATCACTTTTATGGCAAACAGCCTTTTCTTTTATTTCACGATTTTAGCATTATGTCCTTTATTTATATTTCACTGCTATATAGTTAAGCCCCGAGTTGTATTAATGAAGTTACAAGCATTATGTCGACTTAGATTGGTGTTAAGTCTGCAATATGTAAATTTGATTAGTAGTTCTAGGATTTTATACTACGTTTTTCTCTATAATAAATCATTAAAAGTTTCTTTCGAATCTATCTCTCTGACACACGCACATACATGACGATGATTGCAATGTCTTGTCAGACGAGTGCCACTCCCTCGAACACTTAGTGTCCATGAGCCCCAAAATGACTTCCATCGCCACAGGACCATTTTAATAGACAAATGCATGAGGGAGTATCTATACACAGATGATGTTACAGAGTCTTAGCTTTGTACGACAGCTAAGTCTCTCTCTCGGTTCAAAATGTTGAGATCCAGCAACAAGCAACTGCAAGATAGCCAGCAACAATTAAACTGCAGACCAGATTAATGCGGGTACTGGTCTCCTGCTTTATGGTTTTTTAAATCAGAGATTTGATTCTCCTAGAAAGGTTGCCTTCACCACGGCTTACGGGAGCCCTTTCCACCCCAACACACACATACATGCACACAAACACACATGGTGCTAGTTGGCTATTGACCCCGAAAAAGGGTTCATTCGCCCTTTGGAAGGTCTTGTTTTAAATCATTCAGGGAGACTAGCTATCCTCCTCACCAAACAAGTCTGGTGGGAGAACCAGTTTAGTTGCCGGTGACCCGACCATGAGGCAGGTAGTACTGGGTTACATGGTACCAATAACATATGACATGACTTGACACATATATACATACATATATACATATATATATATGTGTGTGTGTGTGTGTGTGTGTGTGTGTGTGTGTACTTTTTGTCGATTATTTTCACGATAACTGAATGCGGTTATTAGCGTCTCAAACCTTGGAGATCTGAAAAATATTTTTCCTTAAAAAGTCGCCCATACTTTTTTGACGCCAATAAGTTAACAAATAGTATTTGTTAATTTATTATTTTACTTATAAAACACTTATCTACAAACACGTGTTTCACGGTACCAGTGCTCCTTATCCTAAAACAGTCAAGCCACGCTGACGAGCGGTAGTACCGCAAAACGTGTTCGTGGGTTACTGTTATATATATAAATATATATATATATATGAACGTCTATGAATTAAAGTAGCGTACACAAATTATCTAGCCTTTGTTGATAGACAACCATGTTTAAATGCGTCAAATCAGCAACGCGAGTTACTGTGTCTAGGTTGTTTTAATGGTTAAATGAATTTATTTATAAGGATACACTTATTCTTATGCATGTTTGAAAAAATATTATTTATAGTTCATTTCACAAGTATTTTTGAATGAAATCCACACAGATGATTTGTTCATAGTGGTGAAGGATTTTTCGAACACCTGTTAATCTCAGTCGGTGCAATTGATTGCAACTGACAGAGTGCACAGTCGACCTCAGGTTTTACATTAGAGGTTTCTCTTTCCCTCAACAGATATCTCAACGAAGACTAAGAGTGTATCTCTTCCAGTCGATTTAACCACGCCCATGATACTAATCTGAAAATGTCTACCTCTTTGTGCAATACACATGGTGCCTAGTATTGCGAAAAAGTCACTCATATATACTGACCAGGCTCATGGTTGCTTAACTTCGGTGATCTATTGAAAAGCAGTGTATCAACACGATATATATATATATATATATATATATATATATATATATATAAGTGAAAACCGCCTGTCTGTGTATCTGTGTGTCTGTGTGTGTACATTTCCCTATGCAATAACTGTTAATTTTAAGTCTACAGACTCGAAATTTTATATACATTGTACTGAGATTTGGGAAAATCTTTGTGTTTTTCTTCCGGGTTTTGGCCAGAAAATAGACGATTAAGGGGTCAAAGTTCAACGATTTGACCTTTGAGAATTTTAGATATAGGTTCCTTGGGCATGGATCTAACTTGATAACTTGATTTGAGCCAAAAACAATAAATTAAAAGTGGTCATAATAGAGGTCAAAGTAAAAAAAAATTGACCTTTTTTTTCTTTTTTTTTTGCTCAACATACACCTCCAAATACCCCGGTAACGCCGGGCTGAAATGCTAGTGTATCTATAAAAGTGAACGTGTGTGTGTGTGTGTGTGTGTGTGTGGGTGTGTGTGTGTGTGTGTGTGCATTTCCCTACAAAATTACTCTGTCAATTTTCAGTCAACAAACTCGAAATTTGATATACAGGGTATGGAGATTTGGGAAAATCTTTGTAATCGGTTTTCGGCCATAAATTTGGCTTTTAAGGGGACAAAGTTCAGCGATTGACCTACCAAACTCCTCATCCAATTTTGGGTATAAACAATTGAAATATTAGATATAGGTTCCTTGGACATGGTCTAACGTAATAACTTGATTTTAACTTAAAACAATAAATGTTAAGGGGTCATAATAGGGGTCAAAGTTTTTTTAAAAAAATATTGACCTCTGCGATGTCTACCAAATTACTCAGACAATTTCTGGTCTAAACATTTTAAATTTTACATAAAGGGTATTCAGAAATAGGGCAAGCTTTTTAATCGGCTTGCGTCGAAAATTTTTGTTACCAATATATAAATGTATGTATGTATGTATGTATGTATGTATGTATGTATGTATGTATGTATGTATGTATGTCTGCCTAAAACTTTCGACAGAGGCGACGGATTCTCACAAGATCAGTATCGTTTTGAAGTTCGACCTTTCAGACGACAAATATCGAAAAAGTTGATAAAAACATTAATTTCTTCACCTTCAACTGGTCACTTTTCTACAGGAGGATCGATTTTCGCCAATATTTTCGAAAGTCATCCTCTCCTTTCGATTTTCTAGCCTTAATTTAAACGTACGTCACTTCCGGTTTGGCAGTGATCGTAACAGAAAAGACGTCATGTTTTTGTTCCCGTTCTTTTCCTCCTCTGCGGTACGGATTCGAGCCTGCCTTCCTACTACCACTTTTTTTTTTGTTGTTTGTTTTTTATTTTTTACTCAACGTACACCTCCAAACACCTGGGCAACGCCAGGCTGAAATATTAGTATATATATATATATATATATATATATATATATATATATATACTAGCAGTCCGCCCGTCATTGCCCAGTAGTAAAATACGCTTAAATACTATATTGTGATTAATGCAGATTTCGTTTTTATTATCATATTGTATTCGATTCAATATATAGTAATGATTTAAAACGGTTTTTTTTAATGACTCGTGCATCACCACCTAGAATCGAAACCAAAACGTTTAACTGACGATTTACTTTTTCCTTTGACAGCAATGCCTGAGTTATAAAGACTTGTTTGCTGCGAGGCTAACAGTTAAAACATGAACCAATATCTATCACGTTATGCATGCATATTCGTAATGCCGTCGTTCGACATGCACCTGGCAAATTCCATTTTTTTATTTTACACTTTTGCACCGATTTTCTCCGGTTAAAACCCAAATATAAAGTTTCGCATGGGTTCGAATACGTTATATATTAAATTTCATGTCTGTTGACCAAAAGCTGAAATAGGAGTTTGGTAGGCAAATGTTTATATATATATATATATATCTATACATACATATATATATATATATATATATATATATATATATATATATACGCATACATAGAAAGAGGTTTGTGTTTACTATAAACTTTTTACGTAAATATTACGCAAGTATAAATCATGTAGAATGTCTACATGAATATAATTACACGTAATAGTTAACTACAGATGATCATCCCATAAAAATCGAAAACAATAAGGGAATTAATTAATATGAATGCTTAAAAGAATACGCAAATTAGCATATTAGGTATTTTTGCATATAAATGCAATTCTACGTACCATATATAACAAAGTTGTATTTTCTTTTTAAATAAATAAAAAAAAAATGTGCTTATAATATAAATATCAAGACACAAAAAAACACATATATAGAAGTAGATATACGGATCGTCCCAAAATTAAGGCATGCTATTTTATTTAACTCAGAAGTTTAAGAACGGCGAAGAGGGAAGTGCTATCATTAAAATGAGCGACCTTTACATAGTCATCATCATTCTCAATACACTTTTCCCAGCGATGAACAATGACTGTGCATGATCGATCGGGGCGTCCTTTGTCATACGGGTGTCGTTCCAAAAGTAAACCTTCCTATTTTTATTCATTCAAAAAGTTAAAGGGTTGCGGTTGATTGTACCTATTTACTATGCCTCCCCACGGGACAGAGTTAGACACCAGGGTCGTTTTTTAACGTGGAGAAAAGGTACAAAAATAAAAATTGTGTCAGTCGTTAAGGATTTCTCCTCCACCGAAAGAGAACAAGAAATAGAAGTGCAGCATCTGAAGAACAGATACTACACTTTGATCTTGTCCCATCTTCGCATCCTTAACGCTTTGATTCACATCTAGTCCTTATTTAAATATATGGTTCTCGTCTCGAGGAAGGATTATGTTTTTACAAACTCCTGTGTCTGAACTTCACTCCTGGTCTGAAATTGAAATCATACATTAAATTCCTTATCAAATTCGCCGAAAAAAAATGATTAGATAATTCAACTGATCCAGTAGATATCTCACTACCTGTGCAATCCTTTACTTGAAAAAGAGCCAAGAACGTCGTAGGATGGAATACTGTTGCCACATCTAAGCAGGAGCTGCTCAGAGTATCCTATCCTGCCATAACAGAGTTCAAAACCGGCTTCTAAACTTAGTAAGGGATACCGTTTCCCTTCCATGCAGCCTCTTTCTCACAGAAGAGACGTTGCGAGCCTATCTCTGCTCTATGGCTATTTTTTTGTTTTTGGCAAGTGCTCGTCTGAGCTTAAATCTATAGTCCCTCCTTATTAAAACCACTCGTCATGCTAAAACCACTATAAACAGGCACTTTATCTGTGCCTAAATTTAAACGCAGATTCCATTAACAAAGCTCTTTCCTAGAACTGCTCTGTTCTACTTGCCTGCTTTTCGACTG